>NC_041380.1:497139120-497160039 GCF_002162155.2 Triticum dicoccoides | reverse complement strand
GCGCGGGAGGAGGAGTGGGCGAGAGTGGGCGATAGGTCGTGCGGGCGGTTTTGTTTTTTTTTTTAAACGGCGGCGTGGGCTGGGTTAGCGATAGCTTAATACGTGGTTTGCAGTGTTAAACACCGAAGGATTAAGGGTCATTAGATCTTGCTAATGGATGGTTCTGATTATTTGGATCTGCCCTTCTCTTCCTTTTATAGTGGTAGTAGATTAATATATGAGATATATCTTTGCCATCATTTAAGAATGTTTTTTTGACAAAGATTGACCAATATTGTTGTCTGAGGTGATTACTATATCTTGTCTTTTTGGAGAGAACATGAGAGCTTTATTCAATCTTCAAGTTTGCGGGGCTGCAGCTTTGAGCCTTTGATCATGGGTTTCAAAAGCCATACATGTTTCTCAAAGAAACGAAATCCAAATACTCACTCATGATGCCTTATTATCAATCCAAATGGTCACTCACGGTGCCTTATTATTAATCTAGGCACTAAACGGGAAAATGATGTCCTTTAATAATGTATTCGTCCAGTGGTCAGTTTAGTTTGTTCACAATGGTGCAGAAATGCACACGATGTTGGATGGAGGGCACAGTAAGGGAAGCCACAGTGTTAATCTAGGAGCTAAATTAACACGGTTCCGCAAAAGGATAAACCTCTTCTGGCTGGATGGCTTACAAAACTAGAAATTCTCGCTGTGGAACACGAATTTTGTGCTTGATTTACTTGAGAAATCCTTTGCGAGCCCGCGCAGCTTGTTCGTGAGCACCGGCTCGCCACAATAGAACACTCCTGTGATATCCGAGAAACACAGAGTTAGTGTCAGTTCCGAAAAGTAATGCTAATGCTATGCATGCACTAAAAATGTTGCTGACCGATCGATTCTGCTGTTCTTATTGAGTGGATTGAGGCGAGAAGATCGTCATGCCTTGACTGATATGACTGAATTGGGCAAGGGGAAATATTCTAGGAGTAGTCCTATATATGTGCATATATATACCTGAGCTCAACTAATTTATAGGAAAGAATTCCTTATTTAACATTGTTTTAAATTTCGTTTTCCTATTTAACACTGGAAAAATGTTTCTTCCCTATCTAACACCAATTTTAAATTTTGTTCCCAATATAACACTTTCATTCATTTTTTAACCTAACGGTGTTAAATGGAATGTGAAAGGACAAAATTACCCTTGGTTCTAGCTGCAAAAACTCCTCGAAGTAGGGTGGTGAGGATGGCTCGAAATAGCGTACGTGGTTTGTATCCCATTTGTACACATTCAATCACCAAGTTGTAGTTGTATGTACGTGGTTCGTGTCCTAGGCTGCTGCTATATATAATACTTTGTAAGACCGTGGATTGAAGGAATAAAGTAAAATCACCACACACAATACGTACGTGTGGCAATCAGCCGAAGTCTCCTATGCGTGTGAGTATCCAGCCAAAAGTTGTTATGTACGTATGTGTTTATTTTTTATTTTCTGTTGTACGTACGTCGGTACGTGTTTAGGCTTGGAGATCACTAGATCAGCGAGCTGAGGCCAAACTTTGCATCGCAGTGCATCAGGCTTCGTAACATGAGGCTCGACGTAAAGCATCTCGTCGGGTTGAGCCAACTTGAGACAGAAACCAAGACAACCAAATTGCTTCGCTTAGTCGTTGTTCGGCATCGTCGCCGGAAAGTACTCGATGGCGGGTCTGGCCCAAAAACGACCAAGGCGCAGCGGACGGGAGCGGACGAGTGTTGAGCGAGCCTATGATGGAGTGTTCGTTTTAGAATGCCAGATCGATTCACCCAAGCAGCGCGCGTACATGCATTGCTAGCTCAAAGACACATGCAGCTTGATTAACTTTTCCCTAGAAGCAGAACGTGCTCATCTCTAACCGCGTATGTACGGACGTACTTGAGCGTTGAATCTTGCTTGTACTAGCTTGGCGAATAGAACAAACATGTCAAAGAAAATGGTTGAATAGACGTTCAAGGGCAGAATTGTCATTTCACGTGCCATTTAACACTGTTTGCACAAAAAATGGATGGAAGTGTTATATTGAGAATAAAATTTAAAGATTGTGTTAGATAGGGAAGAATTATTTTTTCAGTGTCAAACAGGGAATAAAGTTTTTGGATAGTGTTAAATAAGGAATTCTCTCAATTTACAGTGGGAGAACCTTGATGCTTCTATCTACACTTGGCAGCTCAAATTTCAGAGGTGGTCGTAACCATCGGCAAGTAGTAACAAAATTTTCTGCAGTGGTTGGGACTTGGGACTCAAATTAAGGTGCAACTTCTCGTCTTCTCGAGCATGCTAGTCATGCACTCATGCTATCCAAACAAAGCGTGTGGTGCTAGAAGTTGCGATGGCTGAATATATATGTATAGCAGTAGTATTGCAAAATGGAAGGTACGTAGTTTCGGTATGGTACTGACCGACGCGTTTTTGCTTGTTCTCGTCCGCGATGCGTTGGTAGACTTGGGCCCAGTTTGGTCGGCCGAAGTGGGTCATGACGCGGCTGCCGGAGACGACGTCGACGCCGTTCTTGGCGTAGTGGAGGGACTGGAGCATGGCGATGAGCGCGGACCGGGCGTCGCCCTTCTCGTAGACGCTGGTGCAGTGGTTGTGGAGCTCGATGATGCGCTGCTCGTCGGCCTCGGCCACCTCGTCCATGACCCCACGGAACCACTCCAGGGAGCCCTGCTCCCGGGTGACCCAGTAGAAGTAGGCTCGACGGGTCCGGAACGGGCTCGCGGCGCCGGCGTGGCCGTTGCCGGACTCGACGTCCCCGTCGAGCCGCCTCGCGTTGGTGATGATGTCCTTGATGATGGAGATCATAGGCGTTGCACCGATGCCGAGTCCCACCAGTAGCACGATGTCGTACTCCTTGTAGTCCTGCGCCGGCGCCCCGTACGGCCCGTCGATCAGCACCTTCGGGAGGCTGCAGCAGAGCAAACACACGGTTATTACTTTCGGTAACTATAAGCTGGTAATATTGATTGACCAAGATGAATTCACATGACAATAGATCACATAAGGAACGGAAACTTAAGGATAACATATACGTAGTAGATTTATTCACGCAAGAATGCATCACAGAGGGCGACTTAGCAAAATAGCATGAGTCGATAGTGAGTTTCGAAGCAATGGAGTCTTCAATCCCTTCATGAAGCTCAAAGTGTTGAAGAATTGTCTAGAGATTGAAAATTCATTCATGTGCTATCAGTAATGGCATTTGCATGCATTTTTCGACACTAGCTAGTCTGGGTTGGACCACTCCACGGGATGGCAAATCGAATCGGTTGTGATCATAATCCACATGAACCGAAATGAAAACACGAGGACAAATTTTCACAACCAAAAGGGTAAACTATTTCGCAAGCACAAGAAATAGCCGCGTATGTACCTCGGGTTGGACATGACGTCATCGTGGTTGTACTCCACCCGAAGAATCTCGGTCGTCCCCTCTGTCGGTGCTGGGCAAACCTGTGATTCGTACACAGTACAACACTCTTAACTTCTTTTTATATGAAAATAAGCTTTACTTAGAGAGTGACGAGGAGATTAACGCGACTAAATTGCATCGGTATGTAGGAGTAAGTACCTTTAAGAAGGCGTTCCTGAGCTGGTTGGTCCAGTCGCCGAGCGTTTTGATGTGGACGCTGACGTAGTCATCCCCTGGCGCCGACGTGATGGAGAACGGGTGCCTGCACGTTCGTCCATTGATCAGACGGCCGGATTGGCCGATCGGTGATTAAACCAAGTGTGCCCGCCGGCTGCATGCAGCGTACGTACCACTGGAATGGCGAGACGTCGGGGCACTTGACGTAGATGTACTGCCCGCTCTTGTACCTGAACCCCTGCGGCTTGGACAAGTGCAGCGACAGAAGGGTCGCCGGGTGCGGATGCACGGCCACCCTGACTTTCTTCACCGACCTCACGCTCGACCGCAGCGTCCTCGTCAGCCGCTCGCATGCGTACACGGTCATCGGCACCGCCAGGTACATCCACGTCTGCATTTAGTATCACAGGCATAGACATATTGAGTTAATAATTAATAGTTCAACCTGTAGTTGGGTGCATAGGATATGCATATGATTTTATTATGTAGGTCACCAATTTGGCGAACTAAGGACCAGTTCTTTTAGGCAGCTTAAAAAATAAGTTGCCTATTTTCAACTTAAAAAATAAGCCGCTCATAAAATTTGTTGAGACTTCTAAATTAGTTATCTTTTAACTAGTTTAGAAGCCCCAATTAATAAAAGAGGTGGTTTACGGGATAAGCTGGGCAGGAGGCGGTTTATTTTTTAAGCTACCACTCCGTCTTATAATGTAAGACGTTTTTTGACACTACCTTTATTCCTGATTTAATTACTACTTAAGTCTGAACTACCTTAAACACATAATCTTAAGTGGGAAGAAAATCCATACTACCTCTCTCTTTTTTACTAGCCCCTTGTATTTTGCGTCATATTATGATTATTATTTAATAGATATAATACTATAAGTTATACTTAGCAAAGATAATATCATTGGACACTACATTCAAATACCAAGTCCAAAAATATGAATTTTATGACATGCATTAACATTTTGCTAATCAAATTTTGACACATAATATGACAGGGACTAATAAACTCACACGGAAGTAATACTATACTTCTGAAGTTATTTTGTACTCAATGACCACGAACGGAGATGATTCAATACTACTTTGTCCTAGAAATAGGAGTAATGCTACACGTACAAACGAATTACAAGCTTTTACAAAAGAGGATTAATTTTATTGGTCAATAGGTGAGGAGACGGCCCACCCCTTGAAAATCAGGGGGGACAATTGGTTAGTAGATGGAAAAAATCCTAGTCAGCGTGTAACTCTTTGTATGTTTAGCATTATTGTAGAAATAGTAAGATGAATAACAAATACCCTCATACTTACCGACTTCTTTTGCCACTTGTTGTTGAGGTAGAGAAAGTGTCCATGGACGATGAGCAGCCCGTAGACGACGAGGAAGAGGTGGTGTGTGTACCAGAAGACGTTGTACCCAGTGAAGCGGTTGAGCAAGGCGTTGACCAACCAAGTGAGGCGGCTGCATGAGGCGTTGACGAGCTCGGCGAAGCGGGTGAGCTCCCTAGGCTCGGGGTTGCTGTCGAGGCTCTCGAGCTTCTTGAGCTTGGGAAGGCGGAGCTTCCCCTTGCGGAGCGGTGCCGTGGCGAACGTAAAGGCGACGGCCATGAGCGCGAGCATCACTAGCCCCGTCCACCCCTCTGTCCCCCTCACGAACCACCAGTAGTTGGGCGGCTTGGCGTCGCCGAAGAATGGCTTCATGGGCTCGTACTCGTCGTCCATGGCGTGCAGCAGCCGCGGGAAGTCGCATGCCAGGTGGGAGATGATGTGTAGCCCGGCGCCGACGGTGATCCCAACCGCGATCGCCATGTGGAACTTGAGGTTGTCGTTGAAGGGCACGATTCGTCCGGCGGTGGTGTGGCTCCGGAGCCAAGTGATGCTGTTGCGGCACACGGGGAGGAGCGTGAGCGCCAT
The DNA here is from genome assembly GCF_002162155.2 of Triticum dicoccoides. Taxonomy (NCBI): domain Eukaryota; kingdom Viridiplantae; phylum Streptophyta; class Magnoliopsida; order Poales; family Poaceae; genus Triticum; species Triticum dicoccoides. The sequence continues at coordinate 497,154,507 of NC_041380.1, read as the reverse complement.
GTTGAACTTGAGCGTCTCGGCCCCGCCCTTGGCCACACACACGCAGTAGCCCATCACCCCGAACACGGCGTGGTGGCGGTATTGCATGAACTTCCAGGCGAAGAGGCCCACGCAGATGGACAGCCACAGGAGCATCACCCAGCAGCGCCGCCAGTTGTCCTCCAGGGAGTGCTTGGCACGCTTGTACCACCGTCGGACAGGGCTGGGATCCGTCGTCGGACGGAGACGCTGGCTCAGCAGTTTGCTGAGCTTGTGGTTGTTGGTTGTCGACTCGCTCGGCGCCTCCAGCAGCAACATCTTCAGGTTGTACAGCTGCAAATCAATTATCACTGTTAATTCTATGCATCATCATCAGTAACACGAATCAATCTTGCATAGCAAATAAGGCCGTTGTTCTACCTCGATGTAGCCGAGTTCGTTGGGGTCCAACGCCTCCATGATGAGACGTGCATACTCCTCGCACTGTCGCGGGACCATCGTTAGCTTGTTCGCCGATACGCTCAACGTGATGATCTGCAGAGCAAACCAGAATAAGCCCCCAAAAAGTCAATGTTCCGGCAATTTGATCTTGTTAAGAAAACTAAGACAACAAGATAGTTACGCAATTGGATGTGAAAGACATGAACCAAACAAGGCTCGTTGGGTTGGTCAGTACTCCCTCTGTTCAGTAATGTAAGACGTTTCAGAAATGTCGTTTTAAACTGTTTTTGGTCTTGTCAGAAATGTCTAAAACGTTTTACATTAGTGAACTGAAGGAGTAGTACGTCAGAACTTGTGGGAAAAGGACCAAAATCGGTCACGAGAACATGCTTACAAGCATGTCGTGCTGGTACGTTGATGACACCTATGTGCAGATGTGAAATGGCAATCTGGTCAAGCGAGTATTGTTCAACACGTCCATCGTTGAAAATCGCAGAACACACACCCTCCATTTGCTATTTTGGGAGAATGAGGAGATGTTTGATAATTTATTTATTTTTGAAAAAAGAGGATTACCTTTGGCCTCTGCATCAAGCAATGCACACAACCATTTTATTAACTAGATGATGTCCCGCGCGTTGTTGCGGGAGTATTTTGCAGTATTTTAGTGAGATTTTGGTAATATGGAACATGAATATTTGAAATAATAGTTTTTAAAATTATATAAGAATTAAATCTAATACCATAATAGAATGGAATTTTACATGCATGCATGTTTGCATGTTGAAGTGGATTTTTATTCATAGTTGTATGTTGAGGTGAGCCTTTCCTATGCAAGTTGAATGATGAGGTGGCATGCTTGCATGTTGAGAAAAATATGTTAGTGGGGCTAGCTATTTAGATATAGAAAATTAAGGTATCAATAAAATATGAAACTCATCTCACATACACAAACAAAAACGAAAAAAAAGCCACAACCGGCAAATATAGAACGCTTGAATGGACCACTGAAAGAGTAGTGAAAATTTACCTGTTTGGCCTCGTCCTCGCTGATCCTCCCGTCGTCGTTCTTGTCCACCCTGTTGGTTACGTAATCAAAGTCGTGATTCGTAACTTGTTGGTTTAGCAAGAGAGCTAAATTAAGTGGTTTTGGTTAAATAAATGCTACAATACTCCCTTCTTTCTCATACTCCTAGTCCTTGCAAAAAAATGAATCAATTAAACATAAAAAAGGAAATACCCGTAAGAATTTTCGCATAAAATCAATGACATAGGATTTAGATGTGTAATAGTTAGGGCACATCTAGTTGTGTCTTAGAGAAAATACAATAGTGGGTTATAAGCCTACTTACATGTCATTTTTCTCGATGTGAAGAAGAAAGACAAGTAAAAAGGAAGGGACTGTGCTCTAGTACCTAACTCTTTTCTTAATTAGCTTTAAGAATGATACTTCATTTGTTGGCGCATGAGGTAAAATCTGGGCGCAACAGCTACGTTTGTTGGAGTTTGTTAGCGCCTATGCTAGGGGTTCGTGTTGGAACGGAGAATGCTTACGTGAGCTTTTTAATTTTATGATATTTATTTTATTTGCCTAAGCGCCTCTACAGGCACCTTGCATTGAAAATGCCCTAAAGGTGCTCCTAGTTAATACTCCCTTCATTTTTTTAGTCCGCATATAAGGTTTGGTCAAAGTCAAGCTTTATAGAGTTTGACTAATTTTATATTAAAAAATATAAACATTCATAATATGAAATCAATATTTTCAGATGCACCATGAAACGTATTTTCATATTATATAGTTTTAGTATTGTAAATGTTCATATTTTTTATATAAATTTGGTCAAACTTTGCGTAGTTTGACTTTGACCAAATCTTATATGCGAAGTAAAAAGAAACGGAGGGAGTACTAGTAAATGAGAGGAAAGAGGAAGAGAGAAAGTGAAAAAAAATCACTAGCCTAAGAGTCAACCTTATAGTCAACTTTATTGCATGAGTGAATGATATTATTGTTTAGGAATATTAGTGAATGATATTGTTAGCTTTTGATGACATGGCAGTCTTATATAGCCAGTTGTTGGCTATATTGTTAACACTGCTCTTATAGCAAAACCAAAGTAAACTGATGAGGACGAAGTAATTAAGAGATAATGGAGTTGGCCGGAGTTTAATCAGCTTTTACATGTCGAGGAAGGTCTGCAGGCGGCTGTCGAAGCTGGTGTCTGAAATTTGATCCCAGAACTCACGCAGCTCCGACTTGTTGATGCTCTCTCCGGTGATGTTCCGCCGCCTTGCCAGCGCGTCGAACAACTCGCCGGCGAACGCGGCCTCTTTCATACCTGCGAAATTGTTAAACTGTAGTGAAGACGCAGCCGTACACACAATTAATCGGTCCTGATCGCATAATATGTTTTACTTCGAGGCGAGGTGTTTTACCGATGCACTCGCCGAACTTGGAGCGGGGGAGGCGCCCATTCCTGGCTTTTTTGTCGAAGATCCCCTCGGCGGCGGTCCACTCGGCGGAGCCGTTAGTGCCGCTGATGAACTTGAGACCCTCGAGCGCGTGCGTGGCGAGCTTCGAGTTGGACCTGTCGATGCGGCTAGGGCCGCCTCCCCGGAGGTTGAAGGACGCGATCCGCCGGAGCTCCCGAGACACTTGCTTGAACCGCGCCGAGGCGTCCCGGAGCACGCCATGGCCGTGCGAGGACGACCGCTTCTCCGGCGTCACCGCCGAGTCCCCGCCTCCCGCCACCGGCTTCACGCTTCGCACCACCACCGAGTCGTCCAGCATGTCGAGCGTGATCTCCACCTCGTCGCTGTCGCTGCCGCCCCCGCCTCCGCGCGGCCCGGACACGGGCTCCGCGAACAGCTCGCTCTTCCCCGGTGGCAGTACTCTCTCGTGCACGCCGCCGCTGGCCTCCACGGGCTCCCCCGCTCCACCGCCGCCCCCGGAGTCGGCGCCCACCCGGTTAGGCATGTCTGGCCACCGGCTTCACCCGTTTGCACCCAGCCTCCGAAAACCGCAGCTAATGCGGAGGCAGAACCTAACTCGCCCGCTCCGAAACTCACTGCCGGAGGTCTCGTGCCGGCACTCGGCACAGGCAGTAGCAAAGGAGGAGAGATGGGATGCGCCTGATGAGAGCCAAGGAAACGAGTGGGAGGTGGCCATTTATAAGCTACGAGGCACCGATACGTCAAGATCGGCTGTATCGGCGTACCGCACGTGGCCGATACTCCGATACGCCTGATACGGCTCCGATACGCGTATCACAGAGGTATCCCGATTTTTGATTTAAAAAATGAAAAAATAAACACGATACGGCGGCGACACGCTGTGGACACAGCGACGATACGGCGAGCACGTCGCAAACAGACCTGAGCCCAATAGGAGCCCACAAGCCTAACCTCTGTCCTCTCAGTTCGATAGAAGAAGGATTGGATCTTGGCAACTGCAGGGAGCGCACCGCCGCCGCCGCCTTGAGTGGCTCGCTGCGGCGGCCGCCACCGCCGTCGCCTGCAATCGCCCGTCCAACCTGCCAACTTGCCTTGCCGCCGTCTGGAGTGACTCGAGCCTTCTCCGCCACAGCCGCCCGTCGCCAGCAACAATGAGGTATACTTCCATCGCATACGAAATTGGCTGCTTGTCTCTGTGCTTGGCTGCTGGCTGGTGTCGTGGTGCATCTGCCTGTGTTTTCTTGTTAGATTAAAAAATGCTAACTTGGCTAATCCTTTGAACTTAGTTCAGTTGCGGAAGCAGACTTGCACATATATATATACCTCGATTTATCTTTATGAGCTATGTCTACTGCTAGAGAGGGAAACACGACATGTATGTAATCTGCATGACTGGAAAAGAACCATGGATGCAAACAATGGGCAGTATTTTGATCTCATCTCGCACCTTCTATTATATGTTTGTCTTTATTACATTTATTTTATTAATTATTTTTATATACTTGCCGTATCGCCATATTGATGTTTCGGAAACTTGTTGTATCCCGTATCGCCGTACTCGTATCGCCGTATCGGTGCCGCCGTATCGGTGCTTCGTAGTTTATAAGGGACGGATGCTCCATGCACTATAGCACTGTAGTGGTGCGGTGTGAGCTCGGGTGTAGATACTCCACGTCCGTCAAGTTGTTGCTACACTCTTTCTAGGAAAGACAGTAGGTAAAAGTTTAAAATAACTGACTGAATTATTTCAGATAATTGTGCAGGAATTATCTGTTGTAAGTATAGAATTATTTGTATCTGCAATTCTACTACAGTGCAATGAAGTAACCGTGGATGTTGATACATGAATAATACAATACGATCTAGATGATATTGCATGCCAATGATAGTTGTAGACATTGCAAAAGTACTCCTATATAGATTTAGAGCAAGCATAAACAAAGTCCTATATATAGCTCCAGATTTAGAGCAAGCATACAGTAAAATCGAGACAAATAGTAAAAAAAATCTGAAATTTTAGGTAATGCTCTTAGCGGAAAAAATAAAATCATAGCTCCAAAGACTATTTTCAAAGCATTTTGGAGTGCTGATTTTGTTATTTTTTTCTCAGACCTCCATCACGAAAAATTTCAAGCAGGAATAAAACTATGCAATGTTTGTTGTCAAAACAAATTCAGATTTTTTTGGAGGATCATTCGAACTCAATATTAGAAGGGCACTTTTAGCTTACTTGTGACTTTTGTCTACGTGGAGGAGAAACAAGTAAAAATGAGAGGGGTGTGAGTTCTAATGCAAGAGCCCACCTGTACATTTGCTTCAAAATAAACATAATAAGTGTATAGGAAAGAGAAAGACAAATGGTGAGAACAAAACAATCAATCTAATAGCCCATTACAAGAGTGATTACTAATGATGGTTCTTAGTGACATGACAATTGTGCACAGTCACAAATTGGCTATATTAAGAATGGGTTTTGCTTCCCCTAGAAAAAAAAAGAGTTTTCGTTCGGTACCCCCCACCCCCCAAAAATTTGCAAGAATTTTAAAGTTACTTAAAAAGGCCATAACCATATTAGCTTGCAGATCAAACGTATTGAATAGATTGACTTGGATACAAAAGACTACACTCTGCTTTTCGATTGAAGGGTACCTTCTAATCTCCACTTTTAATCTGCATCGGAAATCATAAACTTTTCTAGAGGAGGTGTACCGAAGCAATACATGAATTGGTTGGATCGTTCGAATATGTGATAGTACATATATTGTGTTTACTAACGTTCACAAACTCTTCGTATATCTCACAATCATTTTTCTCATCCTTGAATCTTTTTCCGTGTGTCCTTCATGCGGGCAATGATTGTTTAGTGATTGCATAACGCTACTAGTGCAAACCAAAGCTCCGAGCCAGGCCCTGCCCTGCCTATGTCTTGTTTCAATTTGTTTTTCTTTTGCGCGTGTGCGACTGCGCTTTCGTTATGGGCAACGCGACTTGATATACAACAAATTCGGAAACTTTTGACATGTCGACCTGCTTCGTAGCACTTTCCAGTAAGATAAGCCAGAGCGTTTCTGAAAGTTTTGTTGTTGTTCCATGACAGCTACTCATATTTAATTTATAATACTGTTGTTTCTGGGACCCCCATTGTATGTATCCTTGTGTACACCAACCGCAGGCCGGTAAAGCTATCTTGCATATTCAATCGGCAATCATCATCTGGGCAGGTGAAGGTCTACCGGTTCGATAGTTGTTGAGCATCAGCGCCAAGGGCAGCGGAGTCAACTGTCGTCAACTGCACTTTAGGCATCTTTACGGTCTTATTATCTGATGTGTAGCTAAATTATTTCAGTTCATCATACCTGCTGATCTGGCTGCTAGATTCATTTCAATACCAGACGTGGTGTTCCCCGCGCGAAGCTGCACCTTATTTTCTCGAGATTGAATTTTTTAGGCGATGACGCCATTTTGATCACTCTTGTTGCGTACTGGTCAGTCGTCAGCAGGAGGAGGAAGTTAGGCGGTGCTTTCGGGAGTAGTACTATAATGATAAAATAAACGCAGTACGTGGTTTCATGCTCCATTGGGCACGCGGATTTCACTACCGTTCGTGGCTGAACCATCTTTTATAGCTGGGTTGATTAGTCTGAATTTGGTTGGTGGTGTTTGGATCGACCTTATTGCCACAGAAGAAAAGGTGTGTGCAAGTGGTTGCCAAACTTTCTTTTATGGTATGTACTTCACAATTGATAGATCGTCCATTTGCTGAAATCCAACGGTGGAGATTGACGGATATTGTTGCGTTTGATGTGAGCAATGCAGTATATATGGGCATGAGTGGAACTTGGGATTATTAAAAAAATTATGATGCAAGGCAAAAGCTCTGCCGATTTCAAACTAAAAAAAAATGATTCTGATCGATTATGATAAAGGTTTATCAGAAATACAAAGCATCTCAGGCCTAATAAAAAAACTATATCGACGTCCTTGGATCACCGACGAACATTGCAACGAACAAAATGGGCCGTCGACAAGCCGATGTCACTGCTCCAAACCGGAGCTAACCTGACCTTGTTGAGACATTCGAGAAGTCTTCATGCATGTGCCCCTAAAGACCGGCGTCCCGGAGCCGGAATCGTCGTTTTGACCCTTAAATCGATATGAAGAACTTGGCCCCAAAACCTCACCACCCCAAGAAGCTGGTAGGAATCTACGTAAGAACTCCATCAATTCCGTCTCGACGGATGAATTCGAGGAGGATTAATGGAGTATGGAAAAACAACTCGAAGACGAAGCGCCGCACCTACATGTGCCCGTCACTGCTGGGGACAATCCTGCCCATGCCACTTCACCTCCGCGAGATACTTAGCCGTTTCCCTCAAATCTCAGAACGGTCGATTTCTTATTCTTACCCAAATTTCCCCTAAAACCCTAGCGCCACATGTTGTTGCCTCACGTCCGCAAGTCGTCATGGCGATGCATCTCCCGTTGTCACGCCAAGGTTTGCTTCACCTCCTACCTCCTTCATGTCGGTAGTTAGCTCTGATTTGATTCATCTCCTTGTTGGAAGTATGCCCTAGAGGCAATAATAAAATGGTTATTATTGTATTTCCTTGTTCATGATAATTGTCTATTGTTCATGCTATAATTGTATTAACCGGAAACCGTAATATATGTGTGAATACATAGACCACAACATGTCCCTAGTAAGCCTCTAGTTGACTAGCTCGTTGATCAATAGATGGTCATGGTTTCCTGACCATGGACATTGGATGTCATTGATAACGGGATGACATCATTAGGAGAATGATGTGATGGACAAGACCCAATCCTAAGCCTAGCACAAGATCGTGTAGTTGATATGCTAAAGCTTTTCTAATGTCAAGTATCATTTCCTTAGACCATGAGATTGTGCAACTCCCGGATACCGTAGGAATGCTTTGGGTGAGCCAAACGTCACAACGTAACTGGGTGGCTATAAAGGTGCACTACGGGTATCTCCGAAAGTGTCTGTTGGGTTGGCACGAATCGAGACTGGGATTTGTCACTCCGTGTAAACGGAGATGTATCTCTGGGCCCACTCGGTAGGACATCATCATAATGTGCACAATGTGACCAAGGAGTTGATCACGGGATGATGTGTTACGGAACGAGTAAAGAGACTTGCCGGTAACGAGATTGAACAAGGTACTGGGATACCGACGATCGAATCTCGGGCAAGTACTATATCGGTGGACAAAGGGAATTGTATACGGGGTTGATTGAATCCTTGACATCGTGGTTCATCCGATGAGATCATCGTGGAACATGTGGGAGCCAACATGGGTATCCAGATCCCGCTGTTGGTTATTGGCCGGAGAGTTGTCTCGGTCATGTCTACATGGTTCCCGAACCCGTAGGGTCTACACACTTAAGGTTCATGACGCTAGGGTTATAGGGAAAGTATGTGCGTGGTTACCTAATGTTGTTCGGAATCCCGGATGAGATCTTGGACGTCACGAGGAGTTCCGGAATGGTCCAAAGGTAAAGATTTATATATGGGAAGTTCCGTTTTGGTCACTGGAAAAGTTTCGGGTGCTATCGGTAACGTACCGGGACCACCGGAAGGGTCCCTGGGGGTCCACCAGGTGGGGCCACTAGTCCCAGAAGGCTGCGTGGGCCAAGTGTGGGAGGGGACCAGCCCCAAGTAGGCTGGTGCGCCCCCCACCAAGGACCAAGGCGCAGGGAGAGTGGGAGGGGGCAAACCCTAGGTCCAGATGGGCCTTAAGGCCCACCCTAGGGCGCCCCCCTCTCTCCCTCTTCCCTCTGGCCGCCACCCTAGATGGGATCTAGGGCTGCCGCCCCTCCCCCCCTTGGGGAGGGAACCCTAGAGGGGGCGTAGCCCCTCCCCTCCCCCTATATATACTTGAGGTATGGGGCTGCCCAACACATGTGATTTGATCTCTCTCTTGGCGCAACCCTACCCCTCTCCCTCCTCGTCTCTCGTAGTGCTTGGCGAAGCCCTGCTGGAGTACCGCGCTCCTCCACCATCACCATACCGTTGTGCTGCTGCTGGACGGAGTCTTCCCCAACCTCTCCCTCTGTCCTTGCTGGATCAAGGCGTGGGAGACGTCACCGGGCTGTACATGTGTTGAACGCGGAGGCGCCATTATTCGGCGCTTAGATCGGAACCGACCGTGATCTGAATCGCTGCGTGTACGACTCCACCAACCGCGTTCTTGTAACGCTTCCGCATTGCGATCTTCAAGGGTATGAAGATACACTCCTCTCTCTCGTTGCTAGTCTCTCCATAGATTGATCTTGGTGACACGTAGGAAAATTTTAAATTTTTGCTACGATCCCCAATAGTGGCATCATGAGCTAGGTCTATGCGTGGATTCTATGCACGAGTAGAACACAAAGTAGTTGTGGGCGATGATTTGTTCAATTTGCTTGCCGTTACTAGTCTTATCTTGATTCGGCGGCATTGTGGGATGAAGCGGCCCGGACCGACCTTACATGTACGCTTACGTGAGACTGGTTCCACCGACTGACATGCACTTGTTGCATAAGGTGGCTGGCGGGTGTCTGTCTCTCCCACTTTAGTCGGATCGGATTCGATGAAAAGGGTCCTTATGAAGGGTAAATAGAAATTTGCATATCACTGTTGTGGTTTTGCGTAGGTAAGAAACGTTCTTGCTAGAAACCCATAGCAGCCACATAAAACATGCAACAACAATTAGAGGACGTCTAACTTGTTTTTGCAGGGTATGCTATGTGATGTGATATGGCCAAAAGGATGTGATGAATGATATATGTGATGTATGAGATTGATCATGTTCTTGTAATAGGAATCACGACTTGCATGTCGATGAGTATGACAACCGGCAGGAGCCATAGGAGTTGTCTTAATTTATTTATGACCTGCGTGTCAATGAAAACGCCATGTAATTACTTTACTTTATTGCTAACCGTTAGCCATAGTAGTAGAAGTAATAGTTGGCGAGGCAACTTCATGAAGACACGATGATGGAGATCATGGTGTCATGCCGGTGACGAAGGTGATCATGTCGCGCCTCGAAGATGGAGATCAAAAGGCGCAAGATGATATTGGCCATATCATGTCACTTTATGATTTGCATGTGATGTTTGTCATGTTTATATCTTATTTACTTAGAACGACGGTAGCATAAATAAGATGATCCCTCGCTGAAATTTCAAGAAAAGTGTTCCCCCTAACTGTGCACCGTTGCAAAGGTTCGTTGTTTCGAAGCACCACGTGATGATCGGGTGTGATAGATTCTAATGTTCGCATACAACGGGTGTAAGCCAGATTTAGACATGCGAAACACTTAGGTTGACTTGACGAGCCTAGCATGTACAGACATGGCCTCGGAACACGGAAGACCGAAAGGTCGAACATGAGTCGTATAGTGGATACGATCAATATGAAGATGTTCACCGATGATGACTAGTCCGTCTCACGTGATGATCGGACACGGCCTAGCTGACTCGGATCATGTATCACTTAGATGACTAGAGGGATGTCTATCTAGGTGGGAGTTCATTGAATAATTTTATTAGATGAACTTAATTATCATGAACATAGTCAAAAGGTCTTTGCAAATTATGTCGTAGCTCACGCTTTGGTTCTACTGTTTTAGATATGTTCAACAATTATGCGGACTGGGTCCGTGAACTGAGGATTGTCCTCGTTGCTGCACAGAAGGGCTATGTCCTTAATGCACCGCTCAGTGCATTGAACCTCAAGCGTCGTATGTAGATGTTGGGAAACATCTGACATACACGTTTTGATGACTACGTGATAGTTCAGTGTGTAATACTAACGGTTTAGAATTGTGGCACCAAAGACGTTTTTGAAACATCGCAGAACATATGAGATGTTCCAAAGACTGAAATTGGGATTTCAGACTAGTGCCCACGTCAAGAGGTATGAGACCTCTGACAAGTTTCTTAAGCCTGCAAACTAAGGGAGAAAAGCTCAATCGTTGAGCATGTGCTCAGATTGTCTGAGTACTACAATCGCTTGAATCGAGTGGGAGTTAATCTTCCAGATGAGATAGTGATGATTCTCCATAGTCACTGCCACCAAGCTATTGGAGCTTCGTGATGAACTATAACATATCAGGGATAGACATGATGATCCTTGAGCAACTCGCGATGTTTGACACCACGAGAGTAGAAATCAAGTAGGAGCATCAATTGTTGATGGTTAAACCACTAGTTTCAAGAAGGGCAAGGGAAAGAAGGGATACTTCATGAGACGGCAAATCAGTTGCTACTCTAGTGAAGAAACCCAAGGTTGAACCAAACCCGAGACTAAGTGCTTCTATAATGAGGGGAACGGTCACTGAAGCAGAACTACCCTAGATACTTGGTAAATGAGAAGGCAGGCAAGGTCGACAGAATTATTTTGAATATACATTATATTATTGTGTACTTTACTAGTACTCCTAGTAGCACCAGGGTAATAAATACCGATTCGGTTGCTAAGTGTTAGTAACTCGAAATAAAAGGCTATGGATACTAGCTAAAGGTGAGATGACGATATGTTGGAAGTGTTTCCAAGGTTGATATGATCAAGCATCGCATGCTCCCTCTACCATCGAGATTGGTGTTAAACCTAAATAATTGTTATTTGGTGTTTGTGTTGAGCATAGACATGATTGGATTATGTTTATCGCAATACGGTTATTCATTTAAGGAGAATAATGGTTACTTTGTTTATTTGAATAATACCTTCAATGGTCTTGCACCTAAAATGAATGGTTCATTGAATCTCGATCGTAGTGATACACATGTTCATGCCAAAAGATATAAGATAGTAATGATAGTACCACATACTTGTGGCACTGCCATTTGAGTCATATTGGTATAAAAACGCATGAAGAAGCTCCATGTTGATGGATCTTTGGACTCACTCATTTTGAAAAGATTGAGACATGCGAACCATGTCTATTGGTAGATATGCATGAAGAAACTCCATGCAGATGGATCATTTGGACTCACTTGATTTTGAATCACTTGAGACATGCAAATCATACCACATGGGCAAGATGACTGAAAGGCCTCATTTTCAGTAAGATGGAACAAGAAAGCAACTTGTTGGAAGTAATATATTTTGATGTGTGCAGTCCAATAAGTACTGAGGCACACGGTGGATATCATTATGTTCTTACTTCACAGATGATTTGAGTAGATGTTGAGTATATTTACTTGATGAAACACAAGTCTGAATTATTGAAAGGTTCAAGTAATTTCAGAGTGAAATTGAAAATCGTCATGACAAGATGATGAAATGTCTATGATATGATCATAGAGATGAATATCTGAGTTACGAGTTTGGCACATAATTAAGACATTGTGGAAATTGTTTCACAACTAATACCGCCTGGAACACCATAGTGTGATGGTGTGTCCGAACATCATAACTGCACCCTATTGGATATGGTGCATACCATGATGTCTCTTATCGAATTACCACTATCGTTTATGGGTTAAGCATTAGAGACAACCACATTCACTTTAAATAGGGCACCACACAATTCCGTTGAGACGACACCGTGTGAACTATGGTTTAGAAAAACCTAAGCTATCGTTTCTTAAAAGTTTGGGGCTGCGACGCTTATGTGAAAAAGTTTTAGGCTGATAAGCTCGAACCCAAAAGCGGATAAATGCACCTTCATAGAATACCCAAAAATAGTTGGGTGTACCTCCTATTTCAGATCCGGGAGCAAAAGTGATTGTTTCTAGAAACGGGTCCTTTCTCGAGGAAAAGTTCCTCTCGAAATAATTGAGTGGGAGGATGGTGGAGACTTGATCAGGTTATTGAACCGTCACTTCAACTAGTGTGGACCAGGGCACAGGAAGTCGTTCCTGTGGCACCTACACCGATTGAAGTGGAAGCTTATGATAGTGATCATGAAACTTCGGATCAAGTGACTACCAAACCTCATAGGTCGACAAGGATGCATACTACTTCAGAGTGGTACGTAATCCTGTCTTGGAAGTCATGTTGCTAGACAACAATGAACCTACGAGCTATGGAGAAGCGATGGTGGGCCCGGATTCCGACGAATGGCTCGAGGCCATAAAATCCGAGAGAGGATCCATGTATAAAACAAAGTACAGACTTTAAAAGAAATACTTGATGGTCGTAAGGCTGTTGGGTGCAGATGGATTTTAAAAGAAAGACGGACAATGATGGTAAGTGTCACCATTAAGAAAGCTCGACTTGTCGTTAAGATGTTTCCCAACAAGTTCAAGGAGTTGACTACGATGAGACTTTCTCACTCGTAGCGATGCTAAGAGTCTGTTGGAATTATGTTAGCAGTTACTGCATTATTTATGAAATCTTGCACATAGGATGTCAAAACATTGTTTCCTTGACGTTTTTCTTGAGGAAAGGTTGTATGTGATACAACCAGAAGGTTTTGTCAATCCTGAAAGATGCTAACAAGTATGCAAAGCTCCAGCAATCCTTCTAAGGACTGGAGTAAGCATCTCAGAGTTGGAATGTACACTTTGATAAGATGATCAAATATTTTGGGTTAATACAAAGTTTATGAGAAACTTGTATTTCCAAAGAAGTGAGTGGGAGCACTATAGAATTTTTGATGAGTATATGTTGTTGACATATTGTTGATCAAAAATGATGTAGAATTTCTGGAAAGCATGCAGGGTTATTTGAAAAGTGTTTTTCGATGGAAAACCTGGATTAAGCTACTTGAACATTGAGCATCAAGATCTATAAGGATAGATAAAAACGCTTAATAGTACTTTCAAATGAATACATGCCGTGACAAGATTTTGAAGGAGTTCAAAATAGATCAGCAAAGAAGGAGCTCTTGGCTGTGTTACAAGGTGTGAGTATTGAGTAAGACTCGAGACCTGACCACGGCAGAAGAGAAAGAAAGGACGAAGGTCATCCCCTATGCTTTAGACGTAAGCTCTACAGTATGCTATGTTGTGTACCACACCTGAAGTGTGCCTTGCCATGAGTAAGTCAAGGGGTACAAGAGTGATCCAGGAATGGATCACATGACAGCGGTCGAACTTATCCTTAGTAACTAGTGGAGTAAGGAATTTTCTCGATTATGGAGGTGGTAAAAGAGTTCGTCGTAAAGGGTTACATCGATGCAAACTTTGACACTAATTCGGATGACTCTAAGGAGTAAATCGGATTCTTATAGTAGAGCAGTTATTTGGAATAGCTCCAAGTAGCGCGTGGTAGCTTCATCTACAAGATGACATAGAGATTTGTAAAGCACACATGGATCTGAAAGGTTAAGACCCATTGACTGATAAACCTCTCTCACAAGCAAGATATGAACACACCCCATGGGTGTTGGATTCACTACAATCACATAGTAATGTGAACTAGATTATTGACTCTAGTGCAAGTGGGAGACTGTTGGAAGTATGCCCTAGAGGCAATAATAAAATGGTTATTATTGTATTTCCTTGTTCATGATAATTGTCTATTGTTCATGCTATAATTGTATTAACCGGAAACCGTAATACATGTGTGAATACATAGACCACAACATGTCCCTAGTAAGCCTCTAGTTGACTAGCTCATTTATCAATAGATGGTCATGGTTTCCTGACCATGGACATTGAATGTCATTGATAACGGGATCACATCATTAGGAGAATGATGTGATGGACAAGACCCAATCCTAAGCCTAGCACAAGATCGTGTAGTTCGTATGCTAAAGCTTTTCTAATGTCAAGTATCATTTCCTTAGACCATGAGATTGTGCAACTCCCGGATACCATAGGAATTCTTTGGGTGAGCCAAACGTCACAACGTAACTGGGTGGCTATAAAGGTGCACTACGGGTATCTCCGAAAGTGTCTGTTGGGTTGGCACGAATCGAGACTGGGATTTGTCACTCCATGTAAACGGAGAGGTATCTCTGGGCCCACTCGGTAGGACATCATCATAATGTGCACAATGTGACCAAGGAGTTGATCACGGGATGATGTGTTACAGAACGAGTAAAGAGACTTGCCGGTAACGAGATTGAACAAGGTATTGGGATACCGACGATCGAATCTCGGGCAAGTACTATACCGGTAGACAAAGGGAATTGTATACGGGATTGATTGAATCCTTGACATCGTGGTTCATCCAATGAGATCATCGTGGAACATGTGGGAGCCAACATGGGTATCCAGATCCCGCTGTTGGTTATTGGCCGGAGAGTTGTCTCGGTCATGTATACATGGTTCCCGAACCCGTAGGGTCTACACACTTAAGGTTCGATGACGCTAGGGTTATAGGGAAAGTATGTACGTGGTTACCGAATGTTGTTCGGAGTCCCAGATGAGATGCCGGACGTCACGAGGAGTTCCAGGATGGTCCGGAGGTAAAGATTTATATATAGGAAGTCCAGTTCTGGTCACCGGAAAAGTTTCGGGTGCTATCGGTAACGTACCGGGACCACCGGGAGGGTCCCGAGGGATCCACCAGGTGGGGCCACCAGCCCCAAAAGGCTGCGTGGGCCAAGTGTGGGA
>NC_041380.1:497106082-497138844 GCF_002162155.2 Triticum dicoccoides | reverse complement strand
CCCCCCTTGGGGAGGGAACCCTAGATGGGGCGCAGCCCCTCCCCTCCCCCTATATATACTTGAGATATGGGGCTGCCCAACACATGTGATTTGATCTCTCTCTTGGCGCAGCCCTACCCCTCTCCCTCCTCGTCTCTCGTAGTGCTTGGCGAAGCCCTGCTGGAGTACCGCGCTCCTCCACCATCACCACGCCGTTGTGCTGCTGCTGGACGGAGTCTTCCCCAACCTCTCCCTCTCTCCTTGCTGGATTAAGGCGTGGGAGACGTCACCGGGCTGTACGTGTGTTGAACGCGGAGGCGCCGTTGTTCGGCGCTTAGATCGGAACCGACCGCGAGCTGAATCGTTGCGTGTACGACTCCACCAACCGCGTTCTTGTAATGCTTCCGCATAGATCTTCAAGGGTATGAAGATACACTCATCTCTCTCGTTGCTAGTCTCTCCATAGATTGATCTTGGTGACACGTAGGAAAATTTTGAATTTCTGCTACGATCCCCAACACTCCTGTAGTTATTAATTTGGTTACTTACCCACAAAAAAAATTCAATTTGGTTACTAGCGCGCGCCCCTACAGTTTCTTAGGACAAAAGTGAATTTGGTTACCCATGCGCCCCCTTCAATTTATCATTTTTTGTTAATTAGTTTGTTGTTTTTTAGCAAAGTACATGGTTGTTATCACATTCTCTTTTCTAGTTATAGTACATTCTACATTTAAATGATTGGGTTAGGCAGGTATAGTATAGTCTACATTGCTTACTCACATTTTCTTTTCTAGATACTTAGCTTGGCAAATTTGCAAATTTGCAGATATTCAAAAGAGAGTGTCAATGTTTTGGAGAAACGTTGATTAATTTTAATTTCGCCAATTTTTTGGCACTCAATATGTTTAATATTTGTTAGCAAAGGTCATGCCGATTTGTCCATTGATGTTTAATCTTTTATTTTTATTTGTCAATATGAACGCAGAAAATGGAGTGCCCCAACTGTTTCGACATATATTGTGTGTGTGATGAGTTTGGATTGGGCAACAATTGCTTCTCCTTCACACTTGAAATACTTCACATAAGTTTTATGAATTATTGCACATATTTCCTTCTTAAGAATGTCATAAGGTTTTCAACTAACAAGCATAATTTTTGGTTTTTTATTTCGCTCAGTGCATCCCCTATTTTGCAAGACTATATGTCATACAGAAGCTGAATGGCGTCGCCATGGATGAGGCGGCTAGCACCACTGCCTTCCTCGAGACAGAAGATTGTTTCTATTCAAGTCTGTGATCTATAACGAACAAGACCAAGCCTATTTCGGTTGTCCTAATTGGAGGCATTTGCTAAATCTTACAAATATGAGCTTGTTATGAATCCAAACTTTTATATTCTGATAATCATCAAGACATCGGTGGATTTGGAAAGATTCCAGTTCTGCCTCTGTATAACTTTCCTAAACATACTTGTTAATTAACCTTTCTATTACTCAAAATAAGTTGTTATTCATAACTAACTTATCTTGCTCTATATAATCAGACATATTTCTTTTAGCGCCAATAAAAACACGAAGGATAGTAGACAACACCTATTACACTGTTGGTACCATGCTTTACTTGGCAGGAGAAGAGGTACCTTGCCTCCTTTGTTGATGGTATTGAGTGGCTAACAGACACTTACAATGCTGGAAAAAATGATGGACCGTACGTGCCACTAGTCCACTCCTCGAACAAGACAAACATTCATAACAAATACTCCATTCATTCCAAATTACTCGTCGTGGTTTTAGTTCAAATTTAAACTAAAGCCATGACGAGTAATTTGGAACAGAGGGAGTACCTGGTAAGAATTGTTACTATTGTGCCACTAGTCATACATTATTCATAAATTAGTGAAAGTGCCTACTATGGTACTATTGCGTTCTCGAAACAGAAACTCCAAGATGTGTTGTTTGTGAGGTGATGGATGACCATGGTGAGAAGACACTTATCTGCCATGACAAGACCAATTTCAGAGGCACCTACATGACTATGGCCCTACCAGATGAACGCGTCCTGGTTAATGGATGGAGGCGAATACTGAAGGGCGTGCAACCTAAAAATTGGAGATCTGGCGATCTTTGTGCTCCACCATGGAGGTGCAGGGATTTTCCCATTCTTCCCATCCATTCTGTAAGAAGAGGACTAGTTAGTGGTTGTCATGATCGATACCAACTAGTGGATGTACTATCCATCGTGTTTTGGACTAGTATGCCCTGTCTAGGAAGAATGATGAACATTTTATATGGTTAAATTATGTGATGTTTAGTTATGATCGATAGTAACTAGTCATTAAGGTAAAAAATCTGTGCATATAATGATGGATATCAATGCAAAGTATTGGAATTTCTTATTGCTATCAATGTAATGTTGCATCCTATTGCAATTTATTATATGGGTATTATGCAAAACACTGCCATGGTAGCAAAATTTTGTTGCGACAGGGTAATGTTTAATTTACCTTGGCAGGCGTTTTAAAAGGCCAACCACTAGTACATAGATTACCAGTGGAGGCGTGCACCCGTCACTGATGACACGTTAGCAGTGGTGGGAGCCCTCTAACGGAGTCAAATCTGACATATCTCGAGTAGGGGGTCCCGAACTAATGGTCTTGACACGATGGTAAGAGGGGCACACATTTTACCCAGGTTCGGGCCCTTCCTAGCAATAAAAGGCTACGTTGTGCTTGTGTTTTATTGCTTTTGGGTAGAGTAGAATGTACAGGTGATCTCCCTCGAGATCGTTGTGTGTTGATACGTCCGTTTTGCATCATGTTTCCCTACTGTTATTTATAATGTTTTTGATCATTATACCACTTTATGATGCAACTCTAAGGCCTTTTCTCTCTTCATTTGCATGATTTACATGGAGAGGGAGATTACTGACAGCTGGAATTCTAGACCTAAAAAAGCTACAGCAAAGATAACTATTCCATGAAGCCCCATTGACCTGAAACTTCACGAACATTTATTATGGAATACATGAATAATATTGGAGCAAAGAAATACCAGAGGTGGGCCACCTGTTGGGACACGTAGTATTTCAAAAAAAATTCCTATGATCACACAAGATCTATCTAGGAGAAGCATAGCAACGAGCGAGGAGAGTGTGTCCACGTACCCTCGTAGACCGAAAGCGGAAGCGTTTTAGTAACGCAGTTGATGTAGTCGAATGTCTTCGCGATCCAACTGATCCAAGTACTGAACGTACGGCACCTCCGCGTTCAACACACATTCAGCTCGATAACGTCCCTCGATCTATTGATCCAGTTGAGGCCGAGGGAGAGTTCCGTCAGCACGATGGCATGGTGACGGTGATGATGAAGTTATCGGCGCGGGGCTTCGCCTAAGCACTACGACGATATGACCGAGGTGTGAAACTGTGGAGGGGGCACTGCACACGGCTAAAAGATTAACTTGTGTGTTCTAGGGTGCCCCCTCCACACATATATAAAGGAGGAAGGAGGGGAGGGCCGGCCGGCCCCTAGGGCACGCCCAAGAGGGGAGTCCTACTAGGACTCCTAGTCCTAGCAGTGTTCCACCAAAAGGGAGAGATGGGGAAGGAACGAGAGGGAAAGGGAGTAGGAAAGGGGGGCGCCGCCCCCCTTCCCTTGTCCAATTCGGACTACTAAGGGGGGTCTACCCTGGCGGCCTTTGTGTCTCTCCAACAAGGCCCATGGTGCCCATTAGTTCCCCGGGGGGTTCCGGTGACCTCTCCGGCACTCCAGTTTTACCCGAAACTATCCGGAACACTTCTGGAGTCCGAATAACATGGTCCAATATATCAATCTTTATGTCTCGACCATTTCAAGACTCCTCGTCATGTCTGTGATCTCATCCGGGACTCCGAACAAACTTCGGTCCAAAACACATAACTCCTAATACAAATCATCGTCGAACGTTAAGCATGCGGACCCTACGGGTTCGAGAACTAGATAGACATGACCGGGACACATCTCTGGTCAATAACAAATAGCGGCGGAACCTGGATGCTCATATTGTCTCCTACATGTTCTACGAAGATCTTTATCGGTCAAATCGCATAACAACATACGTTGTTCCCTTTGTCATCGGTATGTTACTTGCCAATCATCGGTATCATCATACCTAGTTCAATCTCGTTATTGACAAGTCTGTTTACTCGTTCTGTAATGCATCATCCCATGACTAACTCATTAGTCACATTGCTTGCAGGGCTCATAGTGATGTGCATTACCAAAAGGGCCCAGAGATACCTCTCCGACACTCGGAGTGACAAATCCTAATCTCGATCTATGCCAACTCAACAAACACCATCGGAGACACCTATAGAGCATCTTTATAATCACCCAGTTACGTTGTGACATTTGATAGCACACTAAGTGTTCCTCCGGTATTCGGGGGTTGCATAATCTCATAGTCATAGGAACATGTATAAGTCATGAAGAAAGCAATAGAAATAAACTAAACAATCATAGTGCTAAGCTAACGGATGGGTCTTGTCCATCACATCATTCTCTAATGATGTGATCCCGTCCATCAAATGACAACACATGTCTATGGCTAGGAAACTTAATCATCTTTGATTAACGAGCTAGTCAAGTAGAGGCATACTAGGGACACTCTGTTTGTCTATGTATTCACACATGTACTAAATTTCCGGTTAATACAATTGTAGCATGAATAATAAACATTTATCATGATATAAGGAAACATAAATGACAACTTTATTATTGCCTCTAGGGCATATTTCCTTTAGTCTCCCACTTGCACTAGAGTCAATAATCTAGATTACGTAGTAATGATTCTAACACCCATGCAGTCTTGGTGTTGATCATGTTTTGCTCATGAGAGAGGCTTAGTCAACGGGTCTGCAACATTCAAATCCATATGCATTTTGCAAATCTCTATGTCTCCCTCCTTGACTTGATCACGGATGGAATTGAAGCGTCTCTTGATGTGCTTGGTTCTCTTGTGAAATTTGGATTCCTTTGCCAAGGCAATTGCACCAGTATTGTCACAAAAGATTTTCATTGGACCCGATGCACTAGGTATGACACCTAGATCAGATATGAACTCTTTCATCCAGACTCCTTCATTTGTTGCTTCCAAAGTAGCTATGTACTCCGCTTCACACGCAGACCCCGCCATGACGCTTTGCTTGGAACTGCACCAACTGACAGCTCCACCATTCAATATAAATACATATCCGGTTTGTGACTTAGAGTCCCGGATCAATGTCAAAGCTTGCATCGACGTAACCATTTATGACAATCTCTTTTTCACCTCCATAAACGAGAAACATATCCTTAGTCCTATCGTGTCTATCGTGTCTTCTATGTCAGCCAACCTGCTCTCTCTACGGTACTTTGCCTTTAGGTTTGTGACGTCTGGTGGTATGTAGGGCATGCTACTCGGTCTACCATCTCCGATGTGGATGAGGGACAGTATTTGGACCATTCTTGATGGATCGACGTTACAATCATGTAGCAATTTTACGAATTTCCTCTCGAGGGGGCTGAATCCTCTGTGGGCGCTTAGAAATTTTACCAGGTCAAACTTCTTTATGAGTTCGTGGTTGTGTTCGTCAAAATATTCTATGACCACCCACCGTGCTCCATCTGCGTTTAGCTGACACCGGATAGGGTATCCCATCTTGACAATGATACCTCTCTTTCGTTCCGGCACGACAGACGCAACACCTTTACCCTTCTTGTTCCTCCGTGCCTTGTAGCACCTTATCTCACCTTTGCTCTACTCGTTAATTTTTTATTTTCCTATGATATTCGGTGTTCACCGCAAACCCATGGAACATTGCATATCTCTGGTAGAATTACTTGGCATCTTTAAACGAACCAAATCTCCGCCCAACATATGGTGGTTGAGGTATCATTATTTCTGATTGCCCATTTTCTTCATCCCCTTGTGCTTCGTCATCAGTTTCATCATTCACTTCAGTACGGCGGCTGTTTCATCTGCTTGAGTGTTACTTGTGTTGGTGTGCAAAGGTGTGCATGTCGTCATTGCTGGAATGATTGCCAATTCCGACACTGATTCTACATTGTTTATGGCAGCATTGTTGACTTGCTGATGGAACGCTCCTTTCGTGTGCTCAAAGGTTCCCGCAGTAGATGTCCCCGCACCGCTGTTGATTGTAGTTGAAGGTCCTGTAAAAAAACAGGTACGTGTGTAAGCATTGCTTGAATGGCAGTTTTATCATAATGGAATATACAATTGCATCAGATTTGGCATGATATCATTCATACAGCAAGCCGTGGCATCTGCATCTGGCCATGCATGGCAACTGTAGTTTTTCATCCATGGCAGCTACAGTCCAACAAACATGGCAGCTACTGTTGCCAAGACATGGCAACCAACATATTTAGCATCAAAACTTGCATTCTAGGTACGAGCCCACGAGGCAAATGGAGTCAATCACGAATGTTGCACACACGCAGACAGTAATAGACAAATCCTGAAGACAATATATGACTATTTTGCACGTGTCCACTTGGTAGCATCTTTGTTGTTTGCCGCCACCATCGTGACAAATCCACTTTCCCCCCATGCTTTTCCACAAAAGAAAATGCATTATTGTTTGTTGGTTCACATATTTTTACCTTGTTGTGCCGGATGTGCTAATCGAAGCTGGTCTGTCATTCCAATTTGTTGTGCTCTATCTGCAATGGCGATGGCCTGCAACGGTGAAGCTTGCCACGATATGTTTGCCGATGTGGTTCCACCATAACAACCTGCGATCATTAGCACTTGGTCAATGCATGGCAACTGTACTTTGTACAACATGGCACATGTAGTGGTTCAACCATGGCAAACAGTTTTGTTCACACTTGGCATCCACAGTTGTTTAGACATTGCAATCACAGTTGATTAGACATGGCAACTGCAGTTGATTAGACATGGCAATTGCAGTTGTCCAGACATGGCAACTGCAGTTGACCAGACACGGCAATTGTGTTCTGTCACACCACATAAACAGCAATGCCACCTATGTTCCTTCTCCTGATTCACTGTCCACAAAATCACTTCATACGACTCACATGTGTACGATGTTGATGGCGGGTACCTGGTTGCCGCCTGTTGCCACGTGCTGCATGATGGTCCTGTGTTTTTCCATAAAAATCGTAAGTCTTTGCCATCCTTGCAAGTTTAATTTCATGGCCACACCAGTATGTGTTGGGGATATTACCACTAGGCGTAAACCGGCCTACTTGGGCCGAGTTAGCTTCATTAGTGGCGTAAACAAATGAAGGCCTAAAGCCTGTAGTCGGTTAGAGCATGTAGCCGTAAACCGGCCTGATGTATGACTTGTATTGTAAGTAAGGAATAGAGAGATAGCAACCGGAGTACGAGTATGAACCGGTTAGGACTCTATGGACCGACGAGCGCCATACGTGTATATAAGGGGGCGACCCGGTGCCAGTTCAAGGCAGACAACCACAACTCGAGCCTAGGCGAGGCTTGTTTGCTCCCTAGACATCGAGATCATATCAATTCCATCACAACTAGACGTAGGCTTTTACCTTCATCGAAGGGGCCGAACTAGTATAAAATCCTCGTGTCCTTGTGTCCGCTTTAACCCCTTCAAGTAAACTCGTAGCGATGGCTCCACGACTAAGTCCTTTCGCTAGGACATCTGCCGTGACAAATCCACGACAGTTGGCGCCCACCGTGGGGCTATCGCACGATGGTTTGACGATCTTGGAGGGCAAGTTCAAGGGACTCGAAGGCTATGTTGTGGGCCGGATGACCAAGAGTCGTCGGGGCAGGATCTACGTCGACGACGCAGGATGGGGTCCCGAGGCCGAGTCAATCGAGTACGGGTACCGGGTCCCCTTTGGTGGCATACACGTTTTCATTGGCAAAATCGGTGAGCCTGGGCCTGAGCCGGACATCTGCACCAACCTCATCGAGACGGCTTAGCGTGCGAGATCTACCCGGGTTAAACTGGCCGTGAAACATGTCTTCGTTGGATTCGTCCACGAAGGTGAGCGTGAGGACGAGTCAGAACACGGTAATGAGACCGTCGTCTATTCTGATAACGAGTCCTCGACCGGAGAGACCGAATCGCTATACCAGTTGCAAGACGACTAGATTAGGGGCTGTTCCGATGGCGACAGTATTCCGGACCCCCCAGGCCAGGTCAACCGGGTTGGAATATTCATGGCCGGCACACAGGCGGCGAATCACTCTTCGACCGCCGCAGCAATGCTCTCCGGATCAGCAGCGGCAGCCGCAGCAGGGGCAGGAGGCCTTGTGTGCCTGCCGGTTCAAGTTCTAACTGATCTGTTTGATCCACTAGCTGCGCTTATGGCAGAGGACAATCCGGCAGATCAGGAGGCCCATAATGCAGAAATCGCAAAGGTGAAAGAGCAGATCGTGCAAGCCAAAGCGGATCTGGCAGCAGAAAAAGACAGGATGACTGCAGAACGGGCCGCTTTGGACGCCCAGGCCTATAAACTCATGCTTGACCAGAACGCATCACAGGAGGTTTTGAAGCGGAAGCACAGATCACGCCTGCCGTCAGGGTTTGACCCCCGAAATCTCTTTCACACTCCAGGGGCTGGGCCCAGTAATCCGCCGCAGTACTCGGAGACAAACCGGATCGAGGCACCAGGACGAGGGGAGCCGGTCCAACCTCGCCTGATGGAACCCCCTCAGCAGAACATTATGAATTTTCCGCCGGTCCAGACGCCCCCAGGTCATTATTCTAATCCTATGGACAACCTTGTTGCGGCCGCTGCACGGTTAGAGGCCATCCCAGTCGAAGGGGATTCTCCGCAAGCGATAGAGACACGCCGGGTTAAGGAGCTTCTTCGGACTGCGCTGATTCAGCAGGAGGCATACTCATACAGCCGTGATCGGATTCATTCTACGCCCCGTCCGGGCAGGAGCTATAGCAGGCGCATGGAGGAACCGGCCATATCAAGCAATGCGCGAGGCCGTGAAGCGGCCCGTGGTAATAACCCGGCAGGTGGTGTTGGAGATGCTCAGGATGTGGTGGACCGGGCCCGGGCACAAAGGGAGGCCGAGTTAGCAGCACAGGATAATGCGGGCCAATTTACACCGGTTCGTTCTACAACCTTTGCCGGACCAGGGATCACATCCGCTTTGGGAGTGCCTTGCTTAATCCCAGCTTTACGTAATGTGCGCCTGCCCAAAGATTTCAAGGGTCCACGCAAGGTGCCGAATTACACCGCTGATTTACCCCCTGAAGCATGGGTAGAGAGTTATGAGATGGCCATGGAGATGCTGGACGTGGATGAGGCCGCATGTGCGAAATACTTCACCATGATGCTTGAGGGCACGGCTCGTACTTGGTTAAAGAGCCTGCCACCCAATTCTATCAGCTCATGGGCCCAGTTGCGGGCCCGGTTTATACAGAATTTTAAGGATACATGTAAGCAGCCCAAGTCCATAGTAGACCTGGCGGCTTGTGTCCAGGAGGAAGGAGAATCAACGACCCGTTGGGTGCGCCGCGTTTCGAAAATTTTGCACTCATCTGACAGGATTAATGCTGATTCTACGATCTTAACTCTGGAAGGCAACTGCCGGTTTGAGCCTCTAAAATTGAAATTGGGACGCATGAAGCGGTTCTGTAATGACATGGGAACCCTCATGGCTGCTTTAGTAAAGTATGCCGATTCGTACAGTACCAAGGATCCCGAACCTGATGATGATGAAACAGGGAAGGGAAGGAAGAATAGCAACTCTAAACAGCAGCAGTACAAACCGGCGGGTCATGGAAACGGAGGCAAACGCAAGGCGGAGGGTAGCATGGGTTTTGTGGCCAACGCTAATGCACAGGACAGGGGGCAGCGGCGTAGAGGTAAAGCGGCAGATCGTAATGGGACCCCCAATCCTAACGCAAGCCGTTTGAATTATTTGTTGAATCAGCCTTGCCCAAAGCACGGGACGAAGGAGACACCAGCTAACCACCTTTGGAAGGATTGTTATATTATGCGGGAGTTTAAAAACTCTAATGCCTTCCGGTATGACCATGGGTCAGGTGGCGGTTCAGGATCCGGTTTACACGGCCCGGGTCACGATGGAGCTTCCGGTTCAGGTTTCAATCAGGGCGGTCACAATAGCCAGAGTAATCAAAATGGCCAGCAGCAGCAGCAGTCAGGTTATCAGAGCCAGCCAAAGCAGTTGAGCAATGGGCAATACCATGTCTTCACAACTGGCTTGGATAAGCGTGATCGAAAACTCCACAAGCGAGCGGTGAATTCTGTTGAACCGGCCTTACCACGTTACTTACGCTGGTCAGAGCAGCCCATCGTGTGGAGCAGAGAAGATCACCCGCCCCGGGTTGATAATCCGGGCCAGTTAGCATTAGTAGTGGACCCTAAGGTGGGGGGTTATAAGTTCACCAAGGTGCTCATGGATGGAGGAAGCAGTATTAACATACTATACTATGAGACATTCCGGCGCATGGGACTAACAGACAAGGATCTCAGACCGTCGAATACGGTATTCCATGGTGTTGTGCCAGGCAAATCTGCATATCCTGTTGGCAAGATAACCCTAGATGTGGCTTTTGGGGATGAGCACGATTCTCGGTCGGAAAAATTAAACTTCGAAGTGGTGAAGATCCGGAGCCCGTATCACGCCCTGTTTGGGCGGCCGGCTTATGCCAAGTTCATGGCGCGGCCTTGTTATATCTATTTACAGCTCAAGATGCCGGGTTACAAGGGGACGATAACAGTTCACAGGAACCGTAGGATCGCTTTGGAATGTGAAGAGGGTGATGCGGCTTATGCAGAGTCAGTCTGTGCCACGGAGGAGTTGAAGTATTATAAGGACAATGTTGATCCGGCGGATATGACCCCTTTAAAGAAGCCAACTACAGAGCATGATTCAGATCTGAAGTTCAAATCGGCAGCTGAGACCAAGCTTGTTGACTTCGTGCCCGGCGATTCGTCCAAGCAGTTCACTATCTGTGCCAACCTGGATTCCAAATAGGAAAGCGCGCTCATCGAGTTCATCCGTGAGAATCGGGACATTTTTGCATGGAAGCCGTCTGACATGCCAGGTGTACCGAGGGAATTCGCTGAGCACACTCTTAATGTGGATCCTAAGTATAAACCGGTGAAACAGTTCCTCCGCCGGTTTAACGAAGAAAGGCGCAAAGCCATTGGAGAGGAAGTGGCCAGGCTTTTAGCAGCTGGTTTTATTATTGAGGTGTTCCATCCAGAGTGGCTTGCTAATCCGGTGTTGGTTCTTAAGAAAAACGGCACTTGGCGTATGTGTGTGGATTACACAGATCTTAACAAAGCCTGTCCGGCAGATCCTTTTGCTCTCCCCCGTATTGATCAGATCATTGATGCCACGGCAGGTTGTGAGCGTTTGAGTTTTTTGGATGCATACTCTGGATATCATCAGATCAAGATGGCGGTTAAGGACCAGGAGAAAACAGCATTTATTACTCCCTTTGGAGCCTTCTGCTATGTATCTATGCCCTTCGGGCTCAAGAGTGCCCAAGCCACCTATCAACGGTGTGTACAGAATTGCCTGCATGAGCAGATCAGCCGCAATGTGCACGCCTATGTGGATGATATTGTAGTAAAATCAAGACAGAAGGAGACGCTGGTGGATGATTTGAAGGAGACCTTTGACAACTTGCGAGCTTACAGGATGATGCTTAATCCGGCCAAGTGTGTTTTTGGTGTTCCGGCAGGCAAGTTATTGGGTTTTCTGGTGTCTAACAGAGGAATTGAGGCTAATCCAGAGAAGATTACGGCTATTACATCCCTAGCTAAACCGAAGTGTATCAATGATGTTCAGCGTTTGGCGGGCCGAATTGCTGCGCTGAGCCGGTTTATCAGCCGCCTCGGGGAGAAGGCTATCCCTTTATATCAAATGCTGAGGAAGACAGACAATTTTGTCTGGAGTCCAGCTGCTGATGAGGCATTTGAGGACCTGAAGCGGCAGTTAGCCAATCCGCCTATTCTTGCAGCTCCGGTCGACAAGGAGCCACTATTATTATACGTAGCGGCCAATGCTCGGGCAGTTAGCGTGGCTATTGTGGTGGAACGCAAAGAGGCAGGCAAGGAATATCCGGTTCAGCGGCCGGTTTATTATATCAGCGAGGTGCTTATTGAATCCAAGCAAAGGTATCCGCATTGGCAGAAGCTGGTCTATGGAGTTTTTATGGCCAGTCGGAAGTTGAAGCAGTATTTTCAAGGGCACCCCATCACAGTGGTCAGTTCAGCTCCCTTGGGTGATATCATACAGAATCGGGAGGCGACTGGCCGGATTGCCAAGTGGGCTATAGAGCTTGGGCCACATGGACTGAAGTACGTGCCTCGGACGGCAGTGAAGTCTCAAGCACTTGTTGATTTCATCAATGACTGGACGGAGTTACAAGCGCCAGAGGAGAAGCCGGATCACACATATTGGACTATTCATTTTGACGGATCCAGGCAATTGGAAGGCTCGGGGGCTGGAGTCGTATTAACTTCCCCGCGAGGTGATAAGTTTTGTTATGTTCTCCGCTTAATGTTCCCTTGTACTAATAATGCAGCTGAGTACGAAGCCTTGCTCCATGGCCTCCGGATGGCTAAAGAGATGAATTTAAGCCGGGTTAAGTGCTTTGGTGACTCGGACCTAGTGGCTCAACAGGTGTCTGGCACTTGGGATTCTAAGGACCCGCTCATGGCTGCATATCGTCAGGAAGTGGATAATATTGCAGGTTGTTTCACGGGTTATCAAGTGGATCATGTGGACCATCGGAAGAATGAAGCGGCGGATGCTTTAAGCCGGTTGGGCTCTCAGCGTAAACCGGTCCCGCCTAACATCTTTTTGGACGTGTTGCACAACCCGTCAGTCAAGCTCCCAGGTGAGGTGGATTTGGCTATCCCTGATCCGGAGGCTCAATTGGTGGCAGCCCTGCATGTTATTCCGGATTGGACAGTTCCTTATCTTGCGTACATGAACCGAGGGGAGTTACCAGAGGATGAGATTCTGGCCCGGCAGATAGTCCGGCGATCCAAGTCTATGACGATTGTCAATGGTGAATTACATCATTGCAGTGTATCAGGGGCGTTTCAACGTTGTGTCTCTCCTGAGGAAGGCTGTGAAATCTTAAGAGAAATCCATGAAGGGGATTGTGGACACCACGCCGGTTCAAAGTCTCTGGTGGCAAAGGCGTTTCGTCACGGGTTCTACTGGTTGACAGCGCACGTTGATGCGGAGGACTTGGTTAAACGGTGTGATGGATGTCAGAAATTTTCAAGGCGTGCTCATGTGCCGGCTCAAGAATTGCGGATGATCCCAATAACATGGCCGTTTGCAACGTGGGGGCTGGATATGGTTGGGCCTTTTAAAAGATCCAAGGATAAGAAAACCCACCTTTTGGTGGCAGTTGACAAATTTACCAAGTGGGTTGAAGCGGAGCCTGTCAGCAAGTGTGATGCAGCAACAACGGTGCAGTTCGTCAAGAAGGTGATTTTCCGGTTTGGTTTTCCACACAGTATCATTACTGACAATGGTACCAATTTATCCAAGGGTGCTATGAAGGGGTTCTGTGAATGTGAGCACATCCGACTTGACGTGTCGTCAGTGGCACACCCCCAGTCCAATGGACAGGCAGAACGAGCTAATCAGGAAATCTTGCGAGGCATCAAACCCCGGCTTTTGGTCCCATTGCAAAGGACACCAGGATGTTGGGTTGAAGAGCTACCATCTGTATTATGGAGTATCAATACTACGCCAGACCGGTCCACAGGATACACGCCATTTTTCATGGTCTATGGAGCAGAGGCAGTTCTCCCTAGTGACATCCGGCACGATTCGCCTCGTGTGGCAGCTTATGTTGAAACAGACAATGAGACAGCACGGCAAGATGCTTTGGACCTATTGGACGAGGAGTGTGATATAGCGGCTGCCCGTTCGGCGATTTACCAGCAAGATCTTCGTCGCTATCACAGTCGCCGGGTTAGAACCAGAACTTTTCAAGAAGGAGATTTGGTGCTTCGACTCATCCAAGATCAAACGGGTATGCACAAGTTATCCCCACCCTGGGAGGGACCTTTCATGGTCAGCAAAAATTTGCACAACAGGTCGTACTATCTGATTGATATTCGAGGACATCAAGACTCACGTGCACCAGAAGAGGAGACCAACAGGCCGTGGAATATAGCTCATCTTCGGCCTTACTATACTTGAGCCATCGGCTCTATCTATGTACATATCATGACAATGTATATATTATCTTTGATATATCAAACCGGAGCCTCAGCTAAAGCGGGGTCTCTGTCTTTCTCATCATGCGAGGTTACACGGAGTGGTTCTGTTTAAAGCGGCCTCCGGTTTACCCCTTGACATTTGTTTTTTATATATCACTGGGGGCCTTGGTCGTGTCCGAACCAACGAACACCCTTTGATAGGCGACAGCCACCAGATCATTTGGGGACTTGGTCAAGTCTGAACCAGTCACGCCTCTTGGTCGGCCTAAGGCCACAAAATCACTTGGGGGTATGGTTGGGCCCGAACCATTGCCACGCCTCTTGATCTGGCATACATGCTACGAGTCATTTGGGGACCTGGCTGACTTGAATCATTGTCACTCCTATTGGGGGTCTTGATCCTGTCCGACCATGGTAATACCATCTGAACAGCTCAGTATAGCATATTTCTGCAAATGGTTTTTATCATTATTTTTGCTTCCATGTTGTTTTCATGGTTTGTTCGTTCTTTGCTTTGTTGGATTTCTTTGTGTCAACAAGCATATTTTTTTCCGGTTCAGCCAATGATTTTTGATCCCCCTTTTTAATCCGGAGGAGTCTGCCTGGTTTACCTTTTCCCTGTTAACATCATGGAGTAATCAGGGGGCTCGTATTAAGTCAGTACGGTTTGTACGGGAGCTACTTTCTCCCTTTTTGACGGTAATGGTTTATAAAACCACCGCTTCAGGCTTGGCTAAAGCCAGCTTTATGCTCAAACATGGCAGGTATTTATGTATCATTTATTTGTTATATTACTGATACACATATCAAGATCATAATCCGGCTGACGGTATAACCGCCACCGAAGTTCAAATTTTTCTGATTGCAGGAAATATGAATTAAAGTTTTCAAGCAAAAGCTTCAGTACTTATGCACGAAGGCATATTCCGGGCAGAAGTTTTAACTATCCTATTACAAGGCAGCACGGTGTTCAAACAAAATCATTGTTTTTGCAAATAGCTCTTCAAACCGGCTTCCGGTTCAAGCCTGCTCCTCATCCTCCGCTGCTTCAGCCTCTTCGTCTCTACCCATTGGCTGGAAATCAACAGTGGTCCAGTCGATTCCCATTAAAGCTTGGAAAACAGCCTCTTCATGGATCAGGGAAGACGGTTCAATATCAGGGGCGTAAGTGTGCTTACGGGTTGGAGGAATCAGATTCTCCGCTTCAACAGTTGGGGCCGGCACTCGCTTGTTTTGATTATTATATTCTGCTTGATAATGCGTCAAATCTGCCTCTTCAGCTAGCTGGCAAGCCAGCGGGCGCACTGCACGGTTTATGGCCCTTAAATCCTCTTCGTTGAATTCAGAGCCATCTTCTTTCAGACTGGGATAGCCTTGAGCTGCTTCCACAGGATCAAAATCGGGCACCCATGCCTTTGCCCGGATTAAGGCATTGATTGCTCCGGTTCGGGCAGCGGATTTTTTCAGCTCCTCAATCCGGGCTGGAAGCATTGACAACTTGCTAAGAGTGTCCTGGATTAAAGAGGGCGCCGGGTTGTTGGGAGAAGCTGTGGTGATGATCCGTTGGGCTCCGGTATACAATTGTTCCACCAAGGTGTAGGCAGCTTTCAATTTCTTCCGCACATCATTTCCTAAGTGCCCAATACGTGTGCCTACAAACAAAATTGGAATGGTCTCAAACCGGATTTACGACACAGCAGATTCAAATTTATCACAGAAGTTACAAGGAGCTTACCAAAGATTGCAGCAGTCATGGAGTGTATTTGCCGCTGCACGGCCGTTAGTTCATCCACCACCGGTTTAAGGGCCGCTTCAGCATTTTCCGTTCTTTTGGTTAAACCGGCCTTCTCAGTGGCCCAGTCAGCCCGCTCTTTCTTGAAGCTTTCTTTCAGCCGTTCCGCAGTGCTCAAAGCGCTGGTTAATTCTTGCTTGGCCTTATCTGTTTCAGCCTGCTGGGTCTTTAGGGCCTCCTGCAAATCGGCAATCTGGTCCTCCTTGATTTTCACTTCAGCCTGCATACAGATGGCATTTTAAGCTTTGCACAGGCGATCCAAGAAATGGAAGTATCAACCACATAACAAAGTTATATGCCTGATACTTGGGGGCTAATGCACCTTCAATTTTTTGTATATTGCTAGATTACAAAGTCCCAAGCTCAATACAAGTATTCAACTTGGCACTTGGGGGCTAATGGCTATTTGATCAAGTTATGCTCTAAGGACAACTTTTTATTTTTGAGCCCGGTTTACTTATGCTAAGTTAGACCGGCCCTCGAGGGTTATGCCGACGGATTTCAAAAAATGTTCAGGATCAAGTCCCGGTTTGACCAAGGTCACAAACCGGCCCTTGGGGGCTACAAGGATGAATGCAATGGCAGAAAGGAAAGAAGGAATTTACCTCAAATTTATCCCTCATCATTTTGACCAGGCCAGCTTCACAGTCACGGCTAGTGTAAAGCCGGTTTAGATAGCCAGAGTGAAGATCTTGAGCATTCAGAGCGGCGTATGTCTCTAATTCAACATCCCATTTTCCTTTGTTCAAAGGGGAAGAATCCTCTTTGATGGTATGCCTGGTAAGGGTGGCAGGATTCCCAGGTTCAGAGCGGCCTACGCCGGTAATCACAACATCATCATCTTTTGACTCGCCGGTTTGGGTTGGTGCGGCCGGTTTGTCAGCAGGAGTGTGGGATTTCTCAATCTGGACAGAGCTGGCAGGCGGATCAGCAGAGGCTGGAATATGAATAGGACCTTCTTCAGGGATAACATCGTCTTGCAGAGGAGGATCATTGGGGATATCTTCACAAGTAAACACTTCATGATCAGGTGCTTGGTCATGTTCTGGGGCCACATCTTCTTCAGCCGCTCTATCCAGGCGGGCCTTCTTGCTTGGTTTCGGTTTAGCCCTGAAAGAAAAATAAAAAATCAAGGAAAAGTGTAAGCCATTGCGCAGTATACTGGAAGCATATGTTCGGTTTAACTTACCCAGCAACTGTTTTCAAAGGTGGTAGCTGGGTGGCCGACGATTCACCAGATGATGAATGAGAAGTGACCTGATAATCGGAGTCGGATGGATTAAGAGGTTGACGGAAGAAACCCGCTTTACGATTTAAATCAATAAAAAGGTCAGAGACCTCGGAGTGGCGTTTTCGAACCGGACTGTTTGGTAAACCGGCAGAGGTAACTACCTGGCCACTGTGCCGGGTTGTGCGGCGAGCTTCGTGTTGCTGGGTCTTCATAAGAAATTGGGAATCCAGATAAGCAAGAGGATGAGAAAATTTAATTTTCCGGTTTGCCCGGCGAAATTTTGGCAAAGGCGGGATTTCTGAATCGGAAGAGAGAATGGTTACCTCAACGAAACCCGCATTGCTGGCTTCAGCGTCATCCTGACAAGCATTATCATCAATAAGGCGTGTAAAAAGCAAGCCAAGTGAATCAAGTTCTACCTCAAGATCCGGATTACCCACATCATCATCAATGGCTGGGTCAGATGAAGCAGTGGTTTTTCTCTTATGAGCTGGTTTCTTGATAACCTTGGTCTTGGGCCGGGTTGGCCGTCCTGCCTTCTCCGTTTTGTCTTGAGGAAGTTTCTTACTCCAAAACGGATTATCACCCTGGATCAGCAGTAATTAAACGTTGAACATATAAAATAGTAAACCAGTTCAACAGTAGAGCAATTAAAATATTACCGCTGGCGGTTTGTTGGTGGTGCAGTAAGGAGGCAGACCGGTTTGAGCACAGAGGTGCTCCGGTTCATTCAGGATATTATTCACAGATTCTATGACTTCGTCATCAGGGAGTTGGATTTTAGTGTGTCGGAGTGGGTCATCGACACTATCAGTATACTCGCACATCAAATTTGGGCGCCGGCTTAGAGGCAAAATGCTCCATGATATCCAGCAGCGTGCAAGGTCTATTCCTGTTAAACCATTGGCCATGAAGGCCCGGAGCTTGGACAGTTGAGGAGCATATTTAATTCTCTCCTTGGCGCTTAGCCTTTGTGGAAAAGGGTGAGTGTTGCTGAGCCGTTCCGGACGGAAGCCAGGCAAGGGATTTTCATTGTCAGGAGATGTATCCTTGCAATACAACCTTCTGGAGCAACTACTCGCAACAATCCAACTCAAAAGCTTAGTTCAGATCTAGGATAAAACATGGCAAATCTTGCATATGTTGGTGGGCAAAGGGGAATAACCACAAATCCGTGGTGTGTTTGCCATGTCAGTGTGGATCTAGTCGCCATCTTCGTGGGAAATATGGAATTACAACTATTTTTGGACAAAAGAAGGATGAGAAAGAGTAGGAGATCGAAGATGGACCTGTTAGCTCGTCGTCGCAACTAGAGAGTGAGGGGGCGATGGGGTGTGTGTGGGGGGGTGTGGTGGCGCTAGAGATCTGGTCTGGTTGCCATGGCAACTAGAGAAGGAAGACGATGGAGATAGGGGATCGAGAGGTAGGAGACGACGGCGGCAGGTCGCACTGGGGTTCGAAGGAAGGCCGGGACGACGGGCGGGTTCGGTTGTGCGGGCAGCGCGGTGGATCGCCCGGGCGTGTGGGCGATTGTGCCACACACCTGACGTGTGGGCTGTGGGTGCATGCTCCCGGACGCCGTCATGCGGGTGGGGTTGTCTCGTGCCACACAAGGCGTGCGGCACAACCCCCCTAGATGCCACACGTGTGGCAGTTACCGTCATCCAAAAACTAATTAAGCAATGTTTGTTGTAAAAATAAATCGGTTTAATTTTCGGATTAGAAGGAGCATTAGATGGTCACCGGATTAAATCATTTTTTGTCTTGCTTTTTTTACACCGCCCTCTCAATCACATTCGTGTGACCAGATAAATATCATCCTCCACTCCATCCATTAAACCCATTAAGCTACGCGTGAGGGACAGCCAACCAGCTATGCCTGGCGCAAGCTGGTTGGCCGTTGTAATAAATATTTTGAAATTTTTTTAGATGAAGGTGTGGATTATTTTTTAATGTATTTGTTTCCTTTTAGATGGAGGCGAGGACCTTTGTTATTTTTTAAATGAGGGGTTATGCAAAGTGGCATTCGCTGGTAGGATGCGGTGGTATTTTTTATATTAAGGTGAGGATTTTTTTTTTCAAGTTGTTTTTTTTAACGAAGACAAGGACTCTATGCATAATTTTTAAATAAATGTGTGTACACAACTTCCTCTCAAGCGGCGCCACAGGGTGACTCCCCAATCACTAGTTCTGATAAAGGCGATCTGGTGACCGGCTGGCGGCGGTAATGAGCCCGTGGGGCTTAGATGTTCTTTTAGGGAAGGTACGGATTAGTAGTAGCTCATCCTTGCATGTGAATCTGGTATACTGATCCCGACATGCCGGCTGAGAACAACTTCAGGCTGGCGGTTCAATGCGGGTTGGAGAGCGGGGAGGGTGACGCCGTCGAGGTGGAGGAATGGCCGACGGCTCCCGATCTGAAGAATGAGTGTGGAGGCACCGAGGTGGGCGGCAGAGATGGGGCTGAGCAGCGCGGCGATGGAGAATCGACCGGGGGAAGGGGCGGGCCCCTGGAAGCCCTGGCCCGCTCGCTCTTGAGCGCGTGCGCACAATGTCATTTGCAGAGTAATTTCTGTCAAAGTTTCAGGCCAGTTCGATCGGGTCTGAAAGATCGGGATGCTGGTGGGGTGGGGAATACTGTGAAAGTGGACGGCCGCGCATAAAGCTTTGCCTTTCGAGCTTACTAGCACTACTGATACAGAAGCTGAAACACGAGCGAGGACTGAGGAGTCGGAGCGCATGGTCGTCCTCTCTTCACATCTGGTATGTAGTTCAAGATCTGAGCCTGCAATTGCCTCTTGTTTCTGGTCTTTAATTATTTCTCTTTTGTGCGTATGTCTCACAACGCGACTTGATATGAAACAACTTCTCAACCTTTTTATAAGTTTTTGTAGTAATTAACATGGAACGCAACATGAATAACCTCTCGCGACCGACAGCCTAGGCCGACGGTAGCTGTTCGTCACCCCGGAGCGCCATGAAGACGCAGGAGTACACCGACCGGGAGCAACGTTGGCGGGACAGGCGCAATGCCTCGCACCTGTCCATGTTCGCAGACTCGGACGTTCCGCCGCCACACATCGCGATGGACCCAGACCTGGCGTATGCCTGGGCCCTAGACCTCTCTGTGACAACGTCGGAGACGGCCAAGTGATGCGGGAGGAATTTTGCGGGTTGCTGTTGAAGATGCTCTGAGCCAAAAAAAAAGTTGGCGAGGCCTCCAAGCTAAGATGCAACCTCTGAGTTTTCTCTCTGATTAGAATATTCTCATGTCCCTACTTGTCACTTGGACAGCGAATGTATGTGTCCACGGATAGATGCTGGCCCATGAGGTTTGGAGAGGAAAAGGTATTATTTTACCTTTTAGTGAGGTACTATGGTTAGAGGCTTGTCAACACTATATACATTGCAAGTTTTTTGGTTGGGCTTGAAGGTAGGATGGTGGAGCCCACCTTAGAGGCAGCGCTGCCTCCAACCAGTGTGGATGCTCTAAGCATTAGTAAAGATATTTGTAATCAACATTAATCTAAGATGGTGAGGTGTAGTAAAATAGAAGTGATGTCGGATAATGTGGAAGTGGTCTTGGCCATGAAAGATGGTACTTCTAGCTCAGTTGCAAGTGGCATTTTTGATGAATGTTATTATATGTCGTTAGATTTTAATCCTTGTGTATGATCATTGTAATAGGGAGAGCAACCAGGTCGCTCATGAACTAACTAGGCTATCTAAGTACTCTCCCCCTAGTATCTGGATGGATTCTCCTCGAGTGTGGTGGTTCCCTTGGTTGTAAACGATGCTACTCTATTGATTGAATAAAGGAGGAACCAGTTTTTCAAGAAAAAGTCTATGGCTTGGAGGAGTCTTAACTCGAGAGCATGTAATATGTATATTATACTAATATTTAACTCAAAATTTGCATCTGCCAACATATACCACTGCCTCAGGCGTAGGCCGTGGGGCGGCGGGCCCGGCGTCGAAGGAACCGAGATCTGGACGCAACGGCAAACTCCTGGTGCAGCTGGGGCGTGGCCGGGAGGGAGTTGCGCGCAACGGCCAGGGCGGCGCCCCTGGTCGTGCGGCGTTCGCGCTACCCTCCATGACCCGTGGGATCCGAGGTGTCCGGCGATGGTGGGCATGGCGGTGGCCGTGGATTTGGATCCCACCTAGATCCGTCGTCAATTCTTCATGTGGATGGTCAGCGGCGCGATGAAGGCTCCGGTGAGGGGATGGAGGATCTCCACCGGAGAACCGGTGGTGGCATACGTCTTCATGGCGAAGCTCCACGCTGTCCCAACCAGCCGCGAGATTGGGACGACACGGCTTCCGGTGAAAACCGTGCCTGACTATGGTCTTGGCGGACAATGGTGGCGTCTTTGACGTTGTTTCCTTCTTGAGACATCGTTGTGGCAGGTCACGTCAACTCAATCGGGGTGTTCCGGTGGAAACCCTAGATCTGGGTCTAACGGATCTGACGATGACGACGTCTTCTGTCTCATTCTCCCTCCTGGGGGCATCATTTTGGAGCAAGTGCTGGTTTTAGGGGATAAGAGGAGGAGCGGTGTTACATCTACCGCAAGGCCGACGACGGATCCCGGCGGCATGGCGCTTCGGAGGTTAGGCGACAAGCGCGTGTGGATGGATACGCGCAGGACGGTGGTGTTGTCTGGCGTCGTGGTGGCATCGACGGCAGGCCTGGCAAGGTAAATGCGTCAGTACCTACTCTGGAGATGGATCGGTGAAGACGACGGTGGCAGCCTCTGAGAGTGTGCCAGACCGGCATTGTGGCTTGGCCGGGGCATCCGGCTTTAGATGCTAGGCTTTGATGCGATGTCTGTTTAGTATTCGGTTCGGACATTCGGCACCCCTTCATCAAAGGGATAGGAGTAGCGACAGGTGTTGCCAAGATGGTGGCTTCAGGCTTATTGATGTATTACTTTGTAAGGTCTTTGTGAATAATTAATAAAATGGTTGTATACATCGCCCAGATACAGAGGCCGGAGGTATATCCTCTTTTTCTAAAAATACATATATTTTGTTGTTAGGATCAACGAAATAAATACTGTTGGACGTAATGTGACGCCCCCAATTTAACCGTACACTAATCATACACGCAAGCGTGTACGATCAAGATCAAGGACTCACGAGAAAATATCACAACACAACTCTACAAATAAAATAAGTCATACAAGCATCATATTACAAGCCAAGGGCCTTGAAGGCTCGAATACAAGAGCTCGATCATAGACGAGTCAGCGGAAGCAACAATATCTGAGTACAGACATAAGTTAAACAAGTCTGCCTTAAGAAGGCTAGCACAAACTGGGATACATATCGAAAGAGGCGCAGGCCTCCTGCCTGGGATCCTCCTAAACTACTCCTGGTCGTCGTCAGCGGGCTGCATGTAGTAGTAGGCACCTCCCGAGTAGTAGTAGTCGTCATCGACAGTGGCGTCTGGCTCCTGGGCTCCATCGTATGGTCGCAGCAATCGGGTATAGAAAGGGGGGAAAGAGGGAGCAAAGCAACCGTGAGTACTCATCCAAAGTACTCGCAAGCAAGGAGCTACACTACATATGTATGCATTGGTATCAAATGGAAAAGGCTATCATATGTGGACTGAACTGCAGAATGCCGGAATAAGAGGGGGATAGCTAGTCCGATCGAAGACTACACTTCTGGTAACCTCCATCTTGCAGTAGGAGAAGAGAGTAGATGGTAAGTTCACCAAGTAGCATCGTGTAGCATAATCCTAACCGATGATCCTCCCCTCGTCGCCCTGTGAGAGAGCGACCACCGGTTGTATCTGGCACTTGAAAGGGTGTGTTTTATTAAATATCCGGTTCTAGTTGTCATAAGGTCAAGGTACAACTCCAAGTCGTCCTGTTACCGAAGATCACGGCTATTCGAATAGATTAACTTCTCTGCAGGGGTGCACCACATAACCCAACACGCTCGATCCCATTTGGCCGGACACACTTTCCTGGGTCATGCCCGGCCTCGGAAGATCAACACGTCGCAGCCCTACCTAGGCCCAACAAAGATGTCAGCACGCCGGTCTAAATCCTATGGCGCAGGGGTCTGGGCCCATCGCCCTTTGCACACCTGCACGTTGCGAACGCGACCAGTGAGCAGACCTAGCAACCTCCATTACAAAGGAAGTTGCGTTGCGCGGTCCAACCCAGCGCGCGCTGCTCAGTCGCTGACGT
Source organism: Triticum dicoccoides (assembly GCF_002162155.2). NCBI lineage: Eukaryota > Viridiplantae > Streptophyta > Magnoliopsida > Poales > Poaceae > Triticum > Triticum dicoccoides. Next base: position 497,115,413 of record NC_041380.1, on the reverse strand, counting down.
CACGAAGGCTTCGGCTGATACCACGACGTCGAGTGCCCATAACTGTCCCCGCGTAGATGGTTAGTGCGAATAGGCCAGTAGCCAGACTCAGATCAAATACCAAGATCTCATTAAACGTGTTATCTTGAAGACACCGCGAACGCCGACCAGGGCCAGGCCCACCTCTCTTCTAGGTGGTCTCAACCTGCCCTGTCGCTCCGCCACAAAGTAACAGTCGGGGGCCGTCGGGAACTCAGGCCCACCACTACCTGGATGGAGCCACCTACCCCTTCAACCCCCATCTCCGAACAGTATCATAAGTAATGTAACAGTATAAAGTGTATAACTTATGCCCATGATCACCTCCCGAAGTGATCACGGCCCAGTAGTATAGCATGGCAGACGGACAAGAGTGTAGGGCCACTGATGGAACACTAGCATCCTATACTAAGCATTTAGGATTGCAGTTAAAGGTAACAACAGTAGTAGCAAGGACAGGCTATGCATCAGGATAGGATAACGAAAAGCAGTAACATGCTACACTACTCTAATGCAAGCAGTAGAGAGAAGAATAGGCGATATCTGGTGATCAAAGGGGGGGTTTGCCTGGTTGTTGTGGCAAGAGAGAGGGGTTGTCAACACCGTAGTCGTACTGAGTAGCAGCGGCGTCGATCTCGTAGTCTATCAAAGAGAAGAGGGGGAAGAAATAATAAATATTAAGCAAACAGATGCATAACGATGCATGACATGACAGGTAGCCCTAACGCGGTAGGAGGTGATACTGGCGAAGGGGGAAAACATTCGGGAAAGTATCCCCGGTGTTTCGCGTTTTCGAACCGGTGAACCAGAGGGGAAAGTTGCGTGTTCGCTATGATAAGGATGCGTGGCGGACGAACGGGCTGCGTATCCGGATTCATCTCATCGTTCTGAGCAACTTTCATGTACAAAATATTTTCATCCGAGCTACGGTTTATTTTCTATGATTTTTCGAAGTTTAAACAATATTATGAAATTATTTAATTTGAATAATAAACAGTGAAATACTTTTGTCACCTAGTGATGTGCCAGCCACAGTTGTGGGGCCAGGTCAAAGTCAACAGCACAGTCAACTGTTGACTGGGTCAACCAGTGAATAGTGCGTGGGTCCCGCGTGTCATGACTCACATTAACTAAACAACCTTAATTAGTTTTATCTAAATGATGATTAGGTTAATTTATTCTAATTAGTTTAGTTAAACAAGATTAATTAATTTCATTAATTAATTATTTAATTTAATTTTATTATTATTATTATTTTAAATCCTCTTTTGTTCTGGGCGTGGGGCCCCACTGTCATAGGCCAGAGGGCCTATCGGGTGCGCGGGCGTGCGAGCACTAGCGGGCGCCCGGGCGCTAACGGGCACGGGCGCAGCCCGGCTGGCCCCGGGCACTGGCCGGGGCGGAGGAGAGCGCCGGCCAGGGCGGAGGGAGCGCCGGTGAGGCTGTGGCGGAAGCGATGTGCGCGGGAGGGGGAGCGGTAGGCGGCGGAGGCAGCGGCGGTGCGGTCAAGGGAGTAGCGGAACGATGCAGGTGGCGACGGCCGCGAGCGGGCACCGGAGCGCTTGCGGTGAGGGGCACAGGTCGCAACCACGACGACGCGGTGCGCGGGTGCGGGACGGCGCATTTGGCGCATGCAGCGGCAAGACGACGGGCAAGCCGGCGCGGTGGTGCTCGCGCGGGGACAGAGGGGAGAGGGAACCGGCGCGGGAGTGAGGCAACGGTGCGGGGCGAGGCCACGGTGAGCGCAGGCCGCGGTGAGCGCGGCCGGGGCGCGTCCTGAGGCCGGACGGGGCAGGCACGGGCGGAGGCGTCGGGGGCGCGCGCTGGAGCAGCCGCAAGCAGCGGCGGCCGGAGCTGCAGACGACGCGGGAGCGCGCGGGAGGGGTAGGGGAGAGGGCGCGGCCACGGCGGAGCGGCCGCGCGGCATGGCAGAGAGAGGAGGGAGGGTAGCTCACGGGGCCGGTAGGGAAATGGGCAGCGGGGGTCGAGGTGGTCGATGGGGACGACGGCGTTGTGGAGGAGGCAGGCCGGCGGGGAGGCGGCACGACGTCGGGGTTGCTCCGGCGACGGAAATCGGCGGCGGCGTGGTTTGTTCCTCACCCCGATCCAGATGGGATCGAGAGTGGTGGGGGAGAGGGAGAGAGCGAGTGGGGAAATGGGGGAACGACAGTTTAGGGTTTCGTGGTCCGGGGGGGATATGGGCGCGGTTGGGCCAGCCCGTTCGGACGGCGGAGGCTAGCTGGGCCAAGTGGCCCAGCGGGGGGTTCCTTTTTTTTCTGTTTGGTTATTTTTTTTCTGTTTTATAATTTATTTTAGTTTTGTAAAATATAAAAATGATCCCTAAATTTGTATTACCACTAAACGCACTGCCACAAAAAGATTAACCCCTAATAAAGTAGTGTACATTTTATAAATTATAAAACACATTTATTTAATTGTTTATGCTGCTGTTTAAATTATTTTAGTGCATTTAAATACTTCATAAAAGTGTGGTTTCTCCATCATTATTACCTATGCACTATCTGGCACAACCCAAACATTTTAGTTTTAATATTTGGAAACTTTTTCTAGTTTTGACTATTTTAAGTTTGAGTTTGAATCGGTTTCAAATCACGTGAGTTTATCAACGGTAACCAAGGTGACTTGGCATCATTAGCAGAGGTTCACTGTAGCTTAATTATCCGGGCGTCACACGTAATCATCTTAGAGTGCTTAAACAATTTATTGTTCTGCTTCGTCAGAAGTACCCAGGAAAATGGACTGGGAGACACGATTCAAAATAATTAAAGGTATTTGCAAGGGTTTACTGTTTCTACATAGCATTCCTATTGTTCATATGGATCTCAAGCCAGAAAACATATGGCTGGATAATTACATGCGGCCGAAAATTGCGGATTTCGGTCTCTCGAGGCTCTTCGGTCAAGAACAAACAATGATGAATACACAAAATGTCATGGGATCATAGTAAGTCAATCACAAACTGTGATAAGATATTGTTCGTTTATTATGAAGTAAATTGCACTTTAACCTGAACCTCTCTGGTAATGCTTATAATGCTCTTAATGTTGATGGTATTCAGTGGATACATGGCTCCAGAATATCTATACAGAAGTGAAATCTCCACACTGGCAGACATTTACAGTTTAGGCCTACTCATCATGGAGACCAGCACAGGAGAGAAACATATTCCCAGCCAAGACAAACTGTCTGCAAGGGATTTCATCGAAAATGTAAGAGAAGATATTACTTGATGCTTTGAAGAATAAAATTTAGAAACTTATGTTACATCTGTTTTATACTGTAGATGGATGAAATCAACATGATAGGTTTTATATTATCTCAATGAATTATAATTCCAACTTTGTACGTAGGTACGTGGTAATTGGACAGAGGAGTTCATAGCGTCAGAGTATCCGTCCTTAGATCCAGGTTGCCTCAACCAAATAAAAACATGTATCAACATTGGGCTAGAGTGTGTGAAGATTGATCGGCGCGAGAGACCATCCATAGAAAAAATTATGGACACACTCAACAGACTTTCGCAGATAGACTCCAATAACGTTCTCAGCCTGCAGCCCCAGCGGATAAACTTTCCTATTGGGCCAAAGAGGTTGACCTCCAGCTCGCTTTACCAAATGAACAACAGAGATGATCGTATTGCTTTCAGGCTTGAAACCAAATTCCCAAGGAGGTACCTTACAAAGCTGCCATTGTGTGGTGTTGTCCCGCCGAAGTGCACCTACATTCTCACTATGATAATGCGCGAACAGAAGAAGTCGCCACCGTCGAACAGCGACGATGGTTTGATACTACAAAGCAGTATTGCATACCATGAGGACCTCGACAGTGTCGACCCAGCTTCCGTGGCCATGTTCCTTGACTCCATCGGTGATGAGGTGAAAGAGGCGAAAGTTCCGGTTGCTTGTGAACCACTAGCTGAAACTATCTCTAACGATCAGGTGAGTTCAGTTTAGATCAAAAGTAAATATCTACTTAATATTTGCACTGTCTTAGTTTGTTAGTGTGGTTTCCAGGGTAGTGATTTTTCTTTTTCTGTTCCTTTCTACTCCCTCCGTCCAAATTACTCGTCATGGTTTTAGTTCAAATTTGAACTAAAACCACGACGAGTAATTTGGAACGGAGGGACTACTTGACTATCAGAAAATTCTCTAACTTCTGTTGGTTTTTTGGGGGGTTAGATCATAGATGGTCCTAATTACCGGGAGGTGTTGTCTGTAGATGTCCATCCAACAGAACCATGGTGAGTGCTTGCTAATTCGTGAGGTAGTAGATGATTTCCCCTCTGATTTTCTATTTCCCATCATCAAATACAGGATCTTGACGAGCAACAAGAGGGGTCATGTTTGCATTTGGAATTACCAAACTCAGGTGTGTTGTCAACTTGTCATCCTCTGTGGTTATTATAGTGTGCTAGACCATGGACTGAGCATTTAGAACTGATCAAAAAATGTTCTTCTTGTGCAGGCAGAGGTGAACTCCACTGAAGTCACTAGAGAGCCAGGCATGCTTCCTAACACTGTTCACCTTTCTTAAAAATAACTTGGTCTGTCATGAACTTTTTAGGACTTCAAACCAGTAGCAGTGATCACGTACGAGAACTACAATTCTGATATTATCTTCCCCATTGCAGCATATTCGGCAAAATTTATTGAACGAGAGGGATGGTTTGTGGTTGGCAATGGCGATGGGTGCATCTATGTGTACGATTATAACACGATGGAAGATGTAGAAATGATCGAAGAAGCTCATGATAGTCATCGCATCATGTGCTTGGCGGATAATCCAACTCCTTCATTTCTGCTGTCAGCATCTGATGACCACAAGATTAAGCTTTGGGATTGGACTAACGGATGGCAGTGTACCCGAACTTTTGAGGGGCACGATGACACAGTCACACAAGTAATGTTTAACCCGAGGCACGACGAAAGCTTTGCCAGTGCTTCCTTGGATCGCACAGTCAAGGTTATATTTTCCTCTCTTTTGAATTTGGTAACCAAAATTATACACAGTTCTTGATTGAAAGCTATGTTCGTTGGGCCTTGGACTGCACTATCCAATAATTTGTTTATCTTTTATTTTGGGCCAATGCTTGCAATTTACAGATCTGGAATATTCACTCTACAACGTGCAATATCACGTGGGATCGGCATCCCGATGGTCTACTCTGTGTTCATTACCACCCGCGCTATTTTCAGCACTTTTTGATTTCTGGGTCTTCAGATGGTGCCGCAAAGGTACTACATATGGCTTCTTAACAGAACAATGCATTATATTTCTGCGTGAATAATAATGTGCTTCAATTTTTTATTCAATAAGATCTGGGACCTAGAGACAGATAGTTGCGTCGATATGCTCCAAGGACATGCAAAGGGTCTCAGTGCTCTTTGTTGGCATCCAGAACTTCGGGTACTAGTTACTGGTTCGCTTGATGGGACTGTGCGAGTCTGGAACTGGATGTCTCATAGCAGCACATACAAGTACTTCCTTCTACTTCTGTACAGTCTTACAGTATGACAATGAAGACTCAATCTTAGTTCTGTACAGCTGGGTGTACTTGTGTAGAATATTACAGTAAGAGAATGCAGAGTGATCTTAGCTAGATGCTATAGATTAACTTTTATTTGACCTGTTTCTCCAAAAAAATTGATTGACGCATCAAAGTGATTATTGCCTAGAAAGAGGGTTCCCCCTCCGGTTTCCATACAGGATGGAAACAAACAGTACAAAGTTTGGAGCAACAAATAAAAAACAAGACATTCAGAGATTTTTAACACCAGACCAGAGAAACAAAAGCCCTTGTCTGAAACTAAAAATTGCCCCATGAGCCATGAAGTCTTAAGATTGTTACTTGACCTTCACCCGTCCCCCTTGAGCATGTATTTTCCTTGATTAGTAGCACTAATCAGAGCTCATTTGCTAACTGATCGTCAAAATTACAACCTAGTTCACCATCAAACAATCAATGCTGGTCACCCCTTACTTATTTATTTATTTTATAAATATATGCCTCGTATTATTTTCTACTAGCTCCACTAGTAGTCATCCATGTGGTGCATTAAAGATTTGAACATTACAGAACTTGCATTACTACCGAGCTGTCCCATAAAACTAAAACAGGTGTTGTTTCTTGTTTTCTAATTGTCCACGCTGCTGCTAGGGCAACCAATCTCAACTACCTCTATCATGATCAAAGGAGCTATGCATGCTGTGATCCAAACATTGTTCAAATTTGCCGGCACAACTCTGTAGTCGAAAAGTGCATTGCGCAGTTTGCGAAATGAAATGTTTCATAGAGCGACCGAAATCAAATTCTTAGGATTTGAAGTTATTTTTTAAACACTTCTTGTTGAAGTTGACGGTGGCCGGCCTTCTGATATTGCAGGCTCGAGAACATCATTGGATTAAATCTCGGTGTTGTCAATGCTCTTGGATATCTAAAAGGCTTAACAAGGTAAGAAACTTTCTATGTCATCTTTTATTTCAGTTAGTACAACATTGGTCACCAACCCGTGAGTCTGCATGAGTATTAGAAGTTCTAAAATAAAACGTGTGGACGTGAATGCTTGTAAAAAAAATAGAAACATAGTTTGAAGAAGTTACTATTGAAGAGTTGTGATAGTTTTACTTAGTGACTTGTAGGAGAAATTATGCTCCTTCAAACTCTCTGATTAGTCGGTTTATGCATGCTTCCCAATTATGATATATATAGTTGTATGTGTGAGTGTAACTTGATGACTTCAATTTGTCAGAACCGTTTCACCAAGATAGTATTGCTATGTCATAATATTCTTTTGGATTTGTTCATAAATTGTTAATAAAAATATGAATTTAATTGCACATAATTGGAACCCGTATGCTCATGTGCCCTGTTGTAAGAAATATGACTTCTCTTTTTGGTTATGCTCATGCAAAGACTTTAGTTCCGGTGATGCATATTGATTTATCAGTGGACGAATATATATGTATATCAGATCTAACATACATACTAATGTGTGTATGAGATCCAAGCCATGCATACTTATGATTCAATTTTCTGCACCTTAGATATTCTCTGTTCTCTACAAAAATATTAATTAACACGATAAATAGCTATAACACCAAGAAATAAGGTGATGGTTGGCCTATCAAGGACCAAATCTTAGGTTTGATGTCTTATGTGTCACATACATTGACATACAATAATATATACTTGTATTCTCAATCATAGAAGTATAATTGTATAAAAAAGATTGTTTCCAGTGGAGCAATTGGGCATGGTAATATGCTACATTTTCATTTAATTTTGATGCAGTTTTTTTTGTTAGATGTACATTTTTTCCCAAAAACTGTGGTGCTTGCAGTTGACTATCTTTCTGGTTTAAAATATTTTTCACTGAACGAAACTTGCTTCAGATGTTACATTCCATTTAACTATGAATATTATGGCCTTTCGTAAGCACTGTACCGAACTCTTTAGTTTCTGATTATCGATGCAACTAACTAAATTTTTAATTGATAAAATCACTTCATGGGTCATGAAAACAACTACTCCCTCCGTCCCGTAATATAAGAACGTTTTTGACACTACACTAGTATCAAAAACGTTCTTATATTACGGGACGGAGGGAGTATTTGGGTGGTATCGTCTACTATACAATATGTCCACCAATAGTTTCCTTTACAAAAATGCTGCATTGCCATATCTATTTATTTTCGCCAACATGGAATTTGTAATGATAAATATACTGTTTTGTGTAGGATTGTGGTTGGATGTGACCAAGGCATGGCACTGATGGAAATTAACGTGATTTAAATCAAGACCCAGTTGTTGGCCAGGTAGGAGGAACGACTCTAGAAAAAATTAAGTGAAAGCAAAACTCTTATATTGGAATCAAATATTAAGAGTTTCCAAAATTATATTGGTTTGTCGTATTATGGAGTTCCTCTTGGACAGTGCCGATGGTAGCATCCATTAATACGATATATAAAACTATTTGTTGCAACGGTTCGTGTGTATGTGCCTTGCCATGTGAAGATATTCGCCTTTTCAATTGTTCTGGTTTCAGTTTAAGTGCAACTACGTTGAAAAAACAGACATGCACTGTTAATAAAGCATGTTGTAGGGGTATCCGGGTATATGACTACAGGGGCGGAGCCAGGATTTGAACATGAGGGGGGCGAATAGAAAAAAAATCACCCCACCACACAAGACATAAAAATTGGACGAAAGCAAGAGGGGTTCAATGCGCGACCCAATTTCTTTCCACTTCGCTCTACACCGTCGTTAGTACGAACACAAATCAATGCATTGTGCGGAACATTTCACACTGCAAGGTGCAGCTTATTGCAAAATATAAGACATAAAAAATAACAAGTCTCACTAAGCAATTTATGTTTGGCAACCAGAGAAGGCTTCATTTAATTAACAAAATTAGATCCATGACTAGAAGCTCGCCAAAAAAATTGATAATCCAATAAGGAGAACCTTTCTACAAACAATCTTTACATACAGCAATCATATAATTTTTCAAAGAAAATAATCTCCCGTTCAGAAAAGAACACATGTAATTAGTAGATTAATCAATTTTCGTTTATGAAGAAAACCAATCAACTACACTAATAGGCTTCAATCGGCAGTCCATCAACAAAAGTGTAAAGTACTTCCTCCATTCTGATTTACTCGTCGTGGTTTTAGTTCAGTTCAAATTATGAGTAAATTGAAACGGAGGGAGTACCTAATACATTTAGATTTGAGTGAGGAATACATACCGTGATCAAGAAACTAGAATGGAGCTTGTCGGGTATTGACATATCGGCCGGATTAACAGAGGCCGGGGCCGCGGCGGCCATGGTTAGCTAGCACGGCTCCATCACGGTGATGTTTTCGGTAATCCTCCGGCTCCAGGAAATCTGAGGAGCTGCGGAGCACCTCTTTCTCAACTCTGCATTTTTGAACTGCTGCTCCACCAGCTCCGCGAGTGGAGTTGTGGAGTGGAGCTCCTCCGAACAGGCCCTTATTTGGCGTTTGGCGACTGGCATCGCGGAAGCCGGCAGCCGGCGCGCGGCGGCGAGAACAGCGGCGGGCGGCTGCGTGGTCGCATGGAATCGATCTAAATGACCTGCAGTCGCTCGTTAGGTTTTCCTCGAACCTAGGTGCAGTTGACAGCTAAAAATGGGTAAACAACGTGGGGCATGGGCTTTTTTGGGCCTCGGCACATACAGAACACAACAAACAATTGATTTTAGGCCGTATTAGTACTAATTAGCTAAATACGTTCATGAGCACTTGTATGTACACTGCATATTATCCGCG
>NC_041380.1:497046005-497105783 GCF_002162155.2 Triticum dicoccoides | reverse complement strand
CCTCCTCACGAACTGAATTTCTGAACTGTGAAGAGACTGTATGGGAGCTCCTTAGATGCCGCTCTCTCAGTCAACTATCTCAAGGGTCGTAGAACAACAATCTCAAAGGTTGTGGTTGCCTGCTGAAATGGAATTTCCTTTGGTTGAATGCAGGGAGATTGCTTGAATTTTACTCCAGTTTGTCCGTTTACAACCAAATTACCATACCAGAGCATCTCTTATCCTTCCCCAAACGATCCCCTCCAACGTGTTGCACCTGGCCCTTCCCATGAAACTAACTCCCTATAAATTTGTCTTTGCTATTTCTTCTATCTTTTTGCATAAAGAGTTCATTCCAAGTTTCCAACTTAAATTTGCACAACATATTAATTTGGAACTTAAATTTGGACAGCCGCTTGCATTCACTCATCAAGCGGGAGGATCACAATTCTGGCAATCAGTAATCTAGTTGCTTCCGGTGCTCTGAATTGGCACCTCCATTACGGCGGGCTCAGGGACTAATATGCTGTTTTGGTTGGACCGCTGGTCAGGCAATCGGCCCTTTGCCTCTAGGTTCCCAAGTATCTTCAATATATCTACGCTCCCCTACATAACAGTGGAAGCGGCCCTTGCAAATCTCGGTAACCTAGCCTTGAGACGTATGTTCGGTCCCTTCGAGCGATACCAATGGGAGGAACTATTAGAATGTGTAGCCCTTTACACACAGTCCTTGGACCAGGATACCATGGGTCGGCACCTGGAGCCAAATGGCCCGTTCTCTTCTCGGTCTCTTTATAAAGCACTTGTGGCAAGACCGGGACCGGAAGAATTGAGTCTCCTTTGGGCAAGTTGCCTCATAAAATTTGGATTTTCCTTTGGCAGTTAGTTCGTGGTCGCCTACCCTCGGGTACGGGGGTGCTTAAGCAAAATGGCCTGGAAAATGGTCAATGCCCCCTATGTGAAGCCCCTAAAGATTCAAACCACATCTTCTTCGGGACACAGAGGTCATTGTGTGATCCAAGAAATCTGAAATAGGAATGCCAAATCTATAGATCCTCTAATGCAATTGTCTTGAGGAATGACCTTCTGAATTGACCCTGCCATGCCACATGATAGATTTTCCATGCCCAATTGATACAATCTATGGATGCAAGCGCCCTGACCATCCTCTTTCTTCATTTTGTGCTATGCGCCTCTTTGTGTCTTCATTAGTGGATTCCCTCAAGTACCCCGGTTCGAAGATCTCGATCATTTGTGTGAATCTATTCACACAGTCGAAGATTGTATCGTCCCCAATGCGGATGTAGTCATTTATGTAGTCAGCCGCAACTCCATATGCAAGCACTCAAATTTTCGTGGTACACTTAACCAATGGACTTGCAATGATTTTCGTGGTACACTCAAACTTGTGTGAAAGTAATATGTTTATCATTCTGGAAAAGCTTCGCACAATTGACCGAACTGATTTAAAAATACCCTGAAACTGTAATTTCAAATTTCACCCCATTTTTTGATCAAATTATGCCAAAAGGCATCACCACCTTTCTTCAGTCCTCCCGTCCACTTCAGTCAGTACAGACGACGAGCGACGACCGTGCAGAACCTCAGCCACAGAAACTGCTCCGTCAATACTCATCTGCAGCCACTTCTGGTATCCTAGGACAAACCCTCTCTGTTCCAACTTCCAACACGAAGCTTCGCAGCGGCCATGGCGCGCCCCTCGCGGCTCTACCTCCTCGCCTACAACTCCCTCCAGGCCATCGGATGGTAACCAAACCACCTCCCAGCAGCAGCAGCAGCAACAGTTGAATTCCCTAATCGCTTGATTCCTTCCCGCCCGTACTAACCAATTCGTCTCCCGATCCCCTTCCTCGTCGAACCGCAGGTCCGTCGCCCTGCTCTGCCTGCTGCCCTGCGTAGCCCCTCCGTTCTCCGTCCGCCCCGCGTACGCCGCCGCCGGCGACCTCATATGTGCGTGCTGCCTCCCGCCTCCCCTAATTTCTATTTTCTTATCTGAATTCTGAATTTCGTGTGGACGGATAACTTCTTTTCCGCGTTTTCTTGCTGTCTCTGTAGGCTTTCTGCAGACCTGCGCGGTTCTTGAGACCGTCCATGCCGCCGTCGGTGGGAGGATGAACTGCTAGCTAGACTTAATTTCGTCTTCTGCTGGATTGTCCCCGTGTTGACGATGTGAATTGACTTTGCATCGTTGGCCCTTTTGGTTGTTCAGGACTGGTACCCACCTCGCCGTTTCTTGCTTTCCTGCAATGGGGAGGGAGGACTCACTTCATTCTCGCCCTTCTCCGGCAAATCCCTGAGGTGGGATGAACGCACGAACCAACGGGCTTAACAAGTTTCTTCGTTCTTCCTATAAGTAGAGTTTGGCTGATAAGTTCAGTCTGCTATTGCAAATGCAGGTTCAGGGCAGTCCCTCTGTGTTCATAACGTTTATGGCTTGGAGCATATCTGAGGTGTAGCACAATGACCTCTCGTTTTCTCACTTTTTCATGAGTTGTCTTATTCTCACCAAGTCAACAGTAACCACACCAATGGAGAGCGACGTAGCTTTGCTACTCTCTTATGTTTGTGATCCACTTGTTATAAACTTCTTAAGATGCATTGCCCTGATATAAACTTGTTAAGGCAGAATAACTTCTCGTTTTCTCACTTTTTTATGAGTTACTGCTCTGAAAGCATGTTTTAATATACAGCTTGATTCTTCTCTGAACCCATATTTCTGTTGCTAGGCTAATTTGCTAGTAATGTCAGCATTAATGGTGTCATTGTGAAGAGTGTGTTCAAAAACGTGTCATTGTGAAGGGTTGTTCTGTCCATAAAGTTTTTTCTCAATGTATTAACCTAATTATGTTCAGTTGTTAAGAGAAAATAGACCGGTGATTACCTGTTGATGAAACGCCGGACGAGCAAGCATAGTAGTATGTGGTATCTTTAGGAATAATTAGCGGTAGAAAATGGCTCTTATTCAGAATCTTCACGAGATATAGTTCGTAAGGTCCACATTTTAGGGGAAGTTTTTTGAACCACGCTTAATATATTGTTGTCATTGTGCAGGTCATCCGATACTCTCACTATGCTCTGACTACGTTAAAAGTTTGTCCAGCATGGATGACTTACCTCAGGTTCCATCCCCTAGCAGTGTCAATCCTCACATTTATATTTTGTTTTGATTATAAATGCTGCCCTATCTTATGAGTCATTGCTTGGCGCGAACATGTTAAAGTATACTCACAGCATAAACTCAACTGATTAGCATAAGACCTCTATTATTTTCTGAAAGAACTAGTACATATAATCCCTTTTATTTGCGAGTATAAAATGGAAAGCCTACTGTAAAATAGTCACATCCTATGTGAATTACTTCCCGTTCGCAATTATTTCTGCTCCCCTGCGGTTTTTCAGACCATTGCACCTCAGTTCTCAGATTATAGTATTATACAGCTTTATCTCAAAACAACTTCCTGCCTGTAGGTACACTGCCTTTATCCCGCTGTATCCGATTGGGGTAGGACCAGGAGAAAGTAAGCTCAGAATCTCTTCCACACCACATCGTCCCTATAAAAACAACCTTCCTTAATCTGATAATCCACTGTTGTGCTCTACTCTCCTTGCTATATCTGTACGCAGTGTGGACTATGTGCCAAGCTCTTCCATTTGTGAAGGAAAGGGATCTCTACTCAGGATTCTTTGCAAAGTTCTCCATGAGCTACCATTCATTTCTTGTGGTATGTCGATGTCGAATACTCGAATCAGATACACCCTGCATCCCTGCTACTTCTGTTTTATCATAATGTTCATTTGATCACTTACTGGCAAACATGCGGTGACAGGGTGTGCTACTGTGCTATCCGCTTCTGTGGCTGAAGTTGTACCTGCATGTGTTCAAGCAGCGCAAGTCCAAGCTGGGAAAGGGGGGCAGGAAGAAACGAGCGTGAAAGAAATAGGTTCAGCTCAGCTGCCATTATTTCGCTGAAATTCGGTAGGCGAGCAGGTTGCCGGGGGATCTTGCAGCTGATGCATTTGTGGAGGCTTGGCTGAGATGAACGGCGAACTTACTATACTACTAGCAGTTTACTGGGGATTGTCTACCTTTGGAGCAGCAATTTATTATACTACTAGCAGACTGGTGATCTCTATCAGATTTACTGAATTTGAGTGAAGATGCTGCGCAACTCATGGTTATGACATTTGAGAAAAATATGACAGATTATTTAACGTATGAAAAAAAGTACTGGACTATTTGTGCAGCTAAAAAACAATATGAAACAACTTTTTTTGCTCTTCCACTTTACTTAAATTACCTCTGTTAATTTTCATTTCAGAGTTGCAAATCAGTGTGATAATCCTAAGCTGCTTGTTCAATTCAACTGCCAATTATTTTTGAAGTGATTCAGTTTCCAGAGTTGCAAATCAATGTGTTGGTCAGTGGATGTGGAGTGAGAGCAAATAGTCTTACACTTTTTTTTGGTTTTTTAGAGAAAACCTTTTTTTTAGAAAAGCGGCTGTACAGTAGCACAGGCCTTGTTAGAAATTGTGGCCTAAAGAACGTCCTAATTTTGGGCCCTGAAGGCCCATAACTGAAGCACACAGTCAGAACCAAACAAACGGAGCCTGGCAGACCCGTCTGATCGCTGACCGCCGGCCACTCTCCGCTCCCGCCGCCGCCGCCGCCGCCATGGGGAACTTCCGTAAGCTCGGCCGCCACGCCGCCCACCGCGTCTCGATGCTCAGGTATCCATCTCTCCGTCCCTGTCGCTCCACCCATCTCCCTTTTGTTTCCGTTTCACCCTCGCTCTCTCCCTGACCCCACGGGCCATGGATGCCTCTCTCCCTGCCCCTTCCCGACCTCTCGCCGCAGGACGATGGTGTCGCAGCTGGTGAAGCACGAGCGGATCGAGACCACCGTCGCCAAGGTAGCTTCCTGCCTCATCTTACTCCGGCATTTCGTCGAACACCTTGCGGTGGGAGGAGTGCAGGGTTCGTGCGCCAGGGAATTTTGGCCCTTCTTTTTCATGGGTTGCTTCTTGCCGTTTCAGGCGAAGGAGGTGCGGCGGAAGGCGGATCAGATGGTGCAGCTCGGCAAAGATGTACGCCCTTAAGTCGTTTACTAGAATTCAGTATTCACTAATCGCCACCTCCCACCTACGGCCCTCCATTGCCTGCTGTACTGAATTTTGACAGTATACTAGATTGTTACTTGAGTAGTGTAGTGAAACCAGCCATCTTGATTAGATGGATAGGTTTGCCCTCGGCAGGGTTCATATCCTGTGCGGCAAACTGTGTAGGAGTCCATTCATGGTTGATGCTGATACTCGCTATGCTGATGAAAAATGGCATGATCTGGACACATTGGCTTATGCATAGAAAACCTTCACCTTATAGTGAGGTGCAGTTGTCTTATATGAGTTTCTTGTTGTAGTCTCTCGTGGAAACTTATTAGCTTGCTGAGATTTTGACTACCTGATTAGATGTTCAGTGTTAGCATTCTTTTGTTTAAGCAATTACGAGTGAAACTTCATGGAAGCTGCTTTCATGAAGAGGTCAGTATGTAATTCAAGGATACCCTGTTTGTCAGTGATGTTACAGCGGTGATCATACGAAATGAATTCGTACAAATCTGATGACGCGTTTGGTTCGAGCAGCGGTAACGTATTCAGTATTGTAATGAGAATACACTGTATTAGATCAGAGATAAGCGAATACGTGATGTGTTTGGTTCACGCAAGGGAAGAGGAAACAGTGGCACCGCCGCCGCTGGCCAGCCTTGTAGAAGATGCCCGAGGGACGGCTGCGGGGATGGCTTGCGATGAGAAACGAGATCACCAGCTGCT
The DNA here is from genome assembly GCF_002162155.2 of Triticum dicoccoides. Taxonomy (NCBI): domain Eukaryota; kingdom Viridiplantae; phylum Streptophyta; class Magnoliopsida; order Poales; family Poaceae; genus Triticum; species Triticum dicoccoides. The sequence continues at coordinate 497,099,955 of NC_041380.1, read as the reverse complement.
CACAGCGGCGCTACTGCTCACGGCGGGGAAGGGAGATCGGCGGCGCAGCTCACGGCGGTGGCGGCGAAGGGACATCGGCGGCGCTGCTCATGGCGGTGGCAATGAAGGGACACCGGCAGCGTTGCTGCTCAAGGAGGCGGCGAATTGATACGGCGGCGCTGCTGCTCATGGCGGAGGGGGGTCGCCGGCGGTGCTGCTCATGGTGGAGGGAGATCACCGGCGCTACTGCCTGTTCCCCGCGGTGAAGAAAACGATCCGGAAGAGTGGTGGTGTTATTCCATACCGGGCTGTACCGGGTGTTTTCAGTTTAGTGAAGAATGATTTGCGATTACATGGTGTCTGAAATCAACCGAATCCAAACAAACGCCTGTAACGCAATCGTGAGCCGGTGTAATCGGGAGACAGCGTAGAAGTCGCGAACCAAATGCGTCGTGAATGTCACCCTGTAACGATGAAGTTAACGCAAAATAGGTTTCAGATGCAGAAAATTTTGTTGTGTACATGAAAATTGTATCATTCCACATTCCAGGAGTGTCCCTACTCCCTTGACTTAAATGCCCATGCCCGGATATAGTGCATGATTTATGAAGCTCTTTCTCTTGAAACTTCCGTTCCTGAAATTGCTGGTATATTGATGGACATTCTATTATTTTATAGGGTACACTAGATGCAGCAAGACGTGCCTCGGCATTTGTTCGAGGTGATGACGTCGTTCACAAGTTATTCACAGAGCTTGCGTACCGTTACAAGTAAGTTTTACCTATGTTATGGGTTGGTTTCAATTTTGGTCTGGTTAGCATGCTCAGAAGAACCTCTCAAGCTATATCTTATGTATCTTTGTTATTTTCTACTTATATCTAGGGATCGAGCTGGTGGGTATACAAGACTATTGCGAACCAGGATACGAATTGGCGATGCTGCACCAATGGCTTACATCGAGTATGTTTGTACTCCATATACCTTACTGCACAAAATCATAGTTTAATTTTCAAAAAAAATACTTTCACTGTTTGTGTTGACTATGGGTCTTCACATTCAAGTAGTGTGCTTTCACTACATGGTGCCAGTTAGTTCTCTTTGTGTATTCGTATTGTATAATAAACTTAGATTGAGGTCTGAATTTGCCTATAAAAAAATATTTTTCAAAGGAATGGTGATGCCATGACATGAAAAAAAATTGTTTTCCCATCTCTCTCACTCTGGTAAATGAACCGACTTTAATAAAGAACATGCCACAATGCAGCAGAGAAACAAACTATATACCGTGGTGAGATTGAATTCAACATCTGTTGCCAATGTCATACACAGGTTTGTCGACCGGGAGAATGAACTTCGAGAGGCCAAACCTGCGACTCCACCGCCTCCCCAGCGTGCCCCTCTTGATCCATGGACCAAGTCCCATGCCAGCCAACAGTGGGCAGGGCCTAAAGTCAGCCAGAAGTCCAAAACAGAAGGGCTATGAGAACCAAAAGCATCGTTTATCTTTATTTTATGTTTGTGAGATTTTTTTTATCTTTAGACGCGCTAATTAGGAGATCCATTCTGTAAGAGACTATGTTTCCACATGATATTGAACATATAAAGGATGAGCTAGTGCGCCCAACTAGCGGCATCAGCCACGTCTCCTTTTATTCCCCTCATAGCCTCGCGATTTACTGTAGCGTTTCGGCGAGGATAAGTCCTGAGTGCTCTCCTCTTCCTTTCCCCTCGCTCGCTTCCTCCTCCCTCACCTGCAGAACCCTAGCCGCCTTCTCTCCTCTTCCCTAGCCGCCTCATCTCCTCTCCCCAGCCGCGAGGGAGCGTTGCGCGAGCTGCCCCGTGCTTGACGTGCACGTCCTCAGCCCCCGTGCCCCTCCGCTCTCTCCTCCCCCTCCCTGTCTCCAACGGATCCGAGTCTCTCCGGCGGCGGCGGCGCTCGATTTGATCTGCAGGAGATAGAGAGAGAACATGAGAAGGGGAGAGAGAAGGAAGGAGAGGAGGGACGCCACCATGGGAGAGCAGGGGCAACATGGTCTTCGTGGTGGGCATGGAGGAGCAGAGGAGGATGCTGGTGCGGGGTGGGGTCAGAGTAGCAGGAGTTCCAGGTGACACTAGCGTCATGGTGGAGTGGAGGAGCTCGTCATACATCGTCACCATCCCCAATCTAGGTTGCTCCCCCCTCCTCCTTCCCCAGGTATTATCTCAGTTCTTTGATTCTGTGATTTTGATTTCTCAATTTGTGTTTTTCAGATCTGAGATAGAAAAAGAAGAGAAATAATCTTGTGGAATTTTAGATCTGCAATAGAAACGAAGAGAAATAATCTTGTGGAAGAGCCTGACTAAAAAGAAGGACGCCGATAACTGCCACACGTGTGGCATATACGACATGCGCCCACACACCGTGTGTGGTGTGAGCAGGAGGCAGCCCACACGGGCTGTGTGTGGGTGGACATTAGAATTGCCCACACGTGTGGGCGCGGCTACTTCGTGCCACACGCCCAACAAATACTACTCATCTCCACCCCGTGCGTGTGGCACGAAGCAAAAATGCCCACACGTCCTGACGCAGCTACGTTAGGTACCCCGTGGGATGACGATTTAGTTGCCATCCTGGTTGGCAGATGTAGTCATCCGGGATGGCAAGTGTAGTTGTAAAAGCATGGCAACTCTATCTGTTTTGGTTAGCTATAGTTGCCATGTCTAATTTATGGTAGTTTCCGCGTGTAATCAAACCGTAGTTGCCGTGTGTGATTAACTACTTGTCACATATGGTCAAAAAGTAGTTACCATGTGTGTTTACCTAGTTGCCACGTGTGGTCCAACCATAATTGCCATGTATTGTTAATCACAGTTGCAATGTGTGTTTATCTGGTTGCCACGTACGCGCAACTGCAGTTGCCGTGTAGCAAAGAATCACAGTTGCCATGTGTGTGTACCGAGTTGCCACGTTCGCGTAACTATAGTTGCCATGTAGCAAAGAATCACAGTTGCCATGTGTGTGTACTGAGTTGCACGTTCGTGTAACTGCAGTTGCCATCCACAAGGTAGTAGTGTCGTGTGGGCGAAAAGCAGTTCGCGTAACTGTAGTTGCCATGTAGCAAAGAATCACAGTTGCCATGTGTGTGTACCGAGTTGCACGTTCGCGTAACTGCAGTTGCCATCCACAAGGTAGTAGTGTCGTGTGGGCGAAAAGCAGTTCGCCCACACGCGCATGACCTAGTTGGTGGCTGTGTGGGCGAAAAGCAGTTCGCCCACACAATGCAGCTGGCAAACAGCATGGTGCGGGCGTGTGGGCAAACTCTCCAACACCTACACACCAGCCCCGTCCTACGTGGCACACCAAATCCACCTTTTCGTGTCAAGATTCGTGCAAAAGACAATGAACGATGATCCAGGCGTGTGGGCGAATTGGGTAACGCCCACACGTGTGGGCTTTAGTGTTTTCGAAAAAGAAAGGGGTGAATCATCTGTTTCTCCCATCCATGTTTGTTTCTGCATTTTTTTTAAGATGCAGGTTGGCTATTCTTCCTTGTTGTCAGAATCTGAAGTATTTGACCATCTGTAGCCACTTGTATCATGTGTCGTATCCTTCCTCTATTTCAAGTTAGTTGTTGTTTCAAACATGTCAATGAAAGACAATAATGTTAAATTGGTTCCCCAAAGGCCAAGGTGGTGATGATCACTTTGTGCTTCTTTTCCTATTCGTTAAAAAATGATTCCTTTGGTTGATGTTGACGTAGGTTTTTATGGTCATGTCAACTGGTACTCCAACTGGCACTGAGATGAGGTAATGGTGTGGGAATTGGGGCTGCAAGGACGTGAAAATGGCCTAGAAGAGAGTTAGCAATGGCATGCGTCCTCAAGTAATTTCTTGCCAATGGTATGCTGCAGATATGATCTATCCTGTTAAATTTTGTTTTATGTAACTGTGATGGGCTGTGTATATCTTGCTCTTCTTTTGTTACTGTAGTGCACATCTTTAGGCATTACCTTGTGATCACTAACATGTGATTTGTTTATCTTTCTAATCTGTTAATAGGGAAATACATTTTCATTTATGTATTTTTTTTCTAATAACAAAAATAATTGATCAGGCCAGAGGTTTGGAAACCATGTACTGAAGTACTGGATAAGAATAAAAAAAGCAATATTCTGCACATTTCCTGAACAAGCCATTTTGGGATGCTTATTTTGGCTATATAGGTCACTGTATCGTCTGACCCCAACCCTTTATCACTAGCAAAAAAAGATGAGTAAGTTTCAGTATAGTCCAAGTAGGCCACCCCACTGTTATTGGTTTTCATGGTCTTTTGACATGTAAACACTTAGATTGTATCTTGCATGGTTTACAAGTTAAAATCGTGTCCTGATGCTTTCTTAGTGTTCTGATGTGACACATGATAATATGCTCCTGTTTTGGTATATATGGAAACAAGATACCGGCAGTTTTTACGTTTCCAGATTGTTTATTACTCCCTTTGTAAAGAAATATAAGAGTGTTTAGATCGCTACTTTAGTGATCTAAACGCTCTTATATTTCTTTACGGAACTGCCACACACACACACAGGTTCTTTGTACTCTCTGTAACCTGCAGATGATGGGTGGCGAATCCGGCAACCACAGATCCATTACCCTGCATAACTTTAGTTTTTTCATTTGATTTCGTACAAGGCCTACTCAGAATGGGTTCCCTGATCTCAAAATTGTCAGTTTTCTTGCCTTTAGTTTATAGGTACCTTAACAAATACATGTATTTACCATATTGGCAGTCAGCACCATACGGCATTCATTCTTCAAGATCTCATATTTGAGGTTAGCAGTTCGAAGTAATGTGAGAGCTTGCATGTTTATAGTTCTAACTAGCTTTTAGTTTAGCGTAGGATAAGTCTTTCATGAATAGTTGGCTGTTTTTTTGCTGGTTGTGCATGACACTGCAATTTTTTCATAATTTTCTTCAAAAGTTAACTATTTTCTTATCTCTGACAATTAACTGGTTGGTTCTCCTAGCCGTTGGCAAGTCTGTCGTCCCTGACCACCCTGTCAGTCATCTATACAACTGTGGTTCATGCCTGCGTGCTATCCGCTCCTAAATTCTCACACCATGTCAAGTGTTTAGAAGTGATGATCATTGTGGTCTTTAGTTGTCATGGCTGTAATCCTAGCGCATGGGCTTTTGCGGGCTGGTCCAACCGGAGTTTGTTGATGGTAGGGGCTGCGCTCCGGCGACCGTATGGCTGAAGAAGGGATGCAAATGGAAAGAATTTTCAGATGCATAAACTTCCGTCTTTGAATCAGAAACAGAAAATTGTTAGTTTTCCCGTTTCTTAGTTATGCTACCCTGCTGCATGTAGGTTTTACAGTGAAAAGCTGAAGAAGTTGTGACGACGATGAAAGGACTGAAAGATTTGCTCGAAGCAAAGACATCTAGCTGAGATACATATGGTAAGAATCTTCAGAGATTGACTTCTTTTCACCTGCTATTGAGATATGTACTTGCTCATAGGTCACAACTCAAGTTACTTCCTTACCTGCACATACAGTAGTGATAAAGTCGACATGATTTTTGTGAGAACCTATTTTTTTAATATGACAACATTCTACCTGCCCTCTATTCTCTTTTATGATATTTTTTTCTTTTCTTACACTTTGTAGGAACGAAGAGGAGGGGTCTTATGTAGAATATGCGACTTCCTTGGTGCTGAAGGTGTGCTATTAAGTCTCAGTTGCTCCTGCAAAATAGGATCTTAATAAACAAATGATATGCACTGCCAAGTAGTTTGTTGTGTATTTTTTTCCCTTCCAACCTTATTGATATGCCTGTTGCTCAAGGTGTTTTTACTTGTTTACCTGATTAACAAGTGAATATAAATTTAAAACACAGGTTAATAAATTTAGCGCAGTCCTTGTTGAAATCCGTATTATTATATGTTGACTTTCCTTTGAATAATATAAGCTGGTCTTGTTGCCGCAAATGATTGGATACGCTTAGTTCTTTTTCATGCATACAAGTTGATTTGGTTATCCTGTAATACATTATTACGTTTAGTTAAAAAATTATGTTTTGTAATTCAGATACGAAACAATGGTATGTGATAATGCCCTTGCTTCTGACAGGGCCTCTTTTTTTAGTCATTCATAGATGTGTGGGAGGGCTGGCTGTCCACCATTTGATGATAGTAGAATAGTTGTAATTATGACAAGATGAGGGGCAGTAATTTTTATGTGTTTTCCTCCGTTAATTCTGAAATACCTTTGACATGAAAATGTTTCCTGTTTTTTTGTCTAACCCGTCGTAAGTTTGTCTCGTGGGTCCATCCATATGAGAACCTTCTCCGTGGGTGTCAAATGATTGAATCTCAGTATGTTCTTTTAAGTTCAATTGAAAGGTTCTTACGTGATATTTTAACTGAAACTTAACTATGTCATGGATGGTACTTCATTTGATATTTTAACTAAAACTTAACTACGACCAGACCTTCGTCTTGATTCTTAATGCCTTCTTCGTTTTAGTCTCCATCTACATGTGCAATTCATTATTTTCTTAGAGATGTCTATATAACTGTATCATACATTTTTTCTGCTATGTAAATAACACTTCACTTGGCTTTGGCGGCGGTGGTGCAGGATTCGTGGCACGCCAAACAGAGCACCCGAGGAGAAGAGGAGAATGCTCTGAAGAGAGGAAATGATATGTTTTTTTGTTTTGTTTTAAGAGCAAGATAAGAGTTGATATGTAGTCCCCTGACTTCTATACTGATCCACAACACTTCAAGTATATATCAACATCGTATGCTATAAAAAAAGCAAAGTAATCTTTTTTAGTTCTTGTTCGTCTTCGCGCCAATTGGCGCGACAGGTCATCTAGTCTATATTATTTGTCAAGGATCATTGTGACTAGAAATGGTTGCTGATGTGCTAAGAGTTCATGCTTACCGATCATTAACGGGTGGAGTTTGTCATGTTAATATCATTGCTTCGATGTGGTCATGTTGGCAATGCCTGATGAAGCTTTTTTGCTGCCCCTGGGTATCCTGAAACTTTCCATAATCCCGTGATATGAAGATGCAATGAGGCCATGTTGGCACTTTGCTCTGTTGTGCTGAATTCGTATGGTTGAGACTCGGAACTGATCCTGAATTGCAAATGGTGTCTTATGATCTCGAGGAAGCTGAGCTCCCTCCGATCAGTTTACGTTTTTTCTCCCTTCAGCCACCCTCGAGGCGCAGGCAGCCTACCATATCGTCGAGCTCAGTACCCTCATTTACCTTCTTATTCAGTAAACTGTAAGCAAATGTTGCGAGCCTGTGACCAAATTGTATACCTCAGAAAGGGGAGGCGGTCAATTTTGCAACTGAAGAAGTTTTAACCTCAGTCTTTTGTTTTCTGGGACACCTGAACCTCTATTCTGTTAATGTGACCCGCGACGATGCTTCATGTGAAAAAATAAGTACATTGACCTGAGACGTTTATATGTATTCGGGAGAAAACATCCAAAATTTCAGGCTAAGGGGTACACTTTTCCTGTCATTTTCAGGTGCAACATCTACTACGTACATTTGACCCTTAACTAGACCCACAAGGAAAGAATGAAGGGAAAAAGGATGTGCTATCTTGGCATCACCTGAACCGTGTGGCTGCTTCTATCTTGCCGCACAGAAACATGTGGCCAGTCTGGCTACACATTGCGTGGGTTTTTCTTCTGTTATCCACATGACCAGATAAGTCCAAGCGATAGGCTGAGATTTGTCGCGACGATGCAGGCGATAGAGGTATATAAACATATTTCGGAGCTGATTTCAGAAGATCGGTTAACGGGGATCGCCAGATGGACTGCGTTCTTCTGAGCTCACACTTGTCGTCCCATGCCACTGTTAACGCAAGGTAAAATTCTTACTTTCCTTTTCCTCTGTCGCTGGAGATCTTGCCGGGAACGAAGAATTTCGTGAATTTTCTCTGTGATTGCCATCTGTGCTGACTTTGGATTCCTGCAGGCTTCAGCAATGCTCTGTTAGTCTCAACAGTATAGGATTTGCAGTTATCAGAAAGGGATGCTTAAGATTAAGGTGCTATGCAATTGGTGATGCAGGGCGTCGAAATGATCCTTTGAACGAGAACAAGAATGGGCCAATTTCACAAGAACTAAACGGGTCCAGTGCTTCCTTCACAACTGTTGGTGCTGAAGTCACTCAAGAAACAGGAGATTTCTTTAGTAGTGATGCCGAGGGTGACCCTGATAAACCGACGGAGGGTTTCTCCTCGATCGAGGATGCTATAAATTCGCTGCGGGAGGGAAAGGTAGGGAAAAAGAAATTCCTGATTTTCTGAACACAGATAGTTTTATTCATGTAACTCTTGTACATAGGCCCTGCTTGATCATGCCCATCTTTTTTTTGGGGTGCTTAAAGATATGCCGAACTGTACTACCTTCCAGCCTCCATTATCCATTTCATCTTGTAGATGACAAGATGAATGAATCACACTTGCCTATTCTCCCAAGCAACCGTAGTTGTAAACTTGTACTATGAGTAATTGAGTACCTTCATGTAAAGCAGACTCCAAAGCTATGCTTGGACTATCAAGGATGTCTGAATGACTGCCTTTTTTCAAATCGCCAGTGAGCAAGGTGATTGCTGTAATCAAAATTATATGATGAACAATGTCAATGTCAATATCATGATATTCGATATACTGCATTTTCATGTAGCAAGTTGCTTGCTTCAAAATCCAGGGCCTTGAAATGAATTATCACCTTTTTTCAAACGTAGTTGACTTTAGTTACAAGGTTAACTATTCATTCTTCTCCAGTTTGTTATTGCCGTAGATGACGAGAAGGGTGACAACGAAGGGGATCTTATCATGGCAGCCGATCAAGCCAGCCCAGAATCAATTGCATTCATGATCAGAAATGGTTCCGGCATCATCTCAGTGGGCATGAAGGAAGAGGACCTAGAAAGGTTGATGCTTCCTATGATGTCTCCGGTCACGGAAATTGGTGACATTTCAGCTGTTGCTTCCACAGTGACAGTGGTAAAAATCTTATGATCAATAACCTTTGTTGCAGGGACTATACAATCACTGATTGATGAGGTTTGTAATCCTTACTTAAGAAAGTAACTAGAAGCATTGTTTTTTCCCATCTATTTAGGATGCGAGAGTGGGCATATCCACTGGTGTATCAGCTGCAGACAGGGCAAAGACCATCCTTGCTCTGGCCTCCCCTGACTCCAAGCCCAGTGATCTCAGAAGGCCAGGCCACATATTCCCCCTCAAGTACCGGAATGGAGGCGTGCTAAAAAGAGCCGGGCACACCGAGGCGTCGGTGGATCTTGTCGCATTGGCCGGCTTACGCCCTGTATCTGTCCTTTCAACCATCATCGACCCGAAGGACGGCTCGATGGCATCAACACAAGCGCTGAAACAGATGGCTTTGGAGCATGATGTCCCGATTGTTTCGATCGCTGATCTCATCCGGTTAGTATGCCTTAAGGTGAAGCCTTTGTGAACTTATTACCTGTTTTATTCTGATTTGGATAGTACTGTTTGAACCGCTCTCCAAGATCAAGCAGATAAATGAAATGAAATGTGATTAGGTTAGGATAATTACATCCTCCAGATACCCCTTTTGATACGATCTCATTTTCAGTATGTTGTTGTAAATTCAGGTACAGGAGGAAAAGGGAGAAGCTGGTGGAATTGATCGCTGTATCTCGTTTGCCTACTAAATGGGGCCTATTCCGTGCTTACTGCTACCAATCCAAGCTGGATGGAACTGAGCACATCGCTGTTGCAAAGGTAATGAAATTCTTGCTGTGTTTCTCTGACAGAACGATCAGAGCAGAAACCAGTGAGCCACTCGTTTGATTGTGCGATTCAATCCCCAGCGATCTTTATCGTTTGTGGCAAATGTGTAGGGTGATATTGGCGATGGAGAAGACGTGCTGGTGAGGGTGCATTCAGAGTGCCTGACCGGCGACATCCTCGGCTCCGCCCGCTGCGACTGTGGCGAGCAGCTGGACCTGGCGATGCAGCTGATCGAGAAGGCCGGCCGCGGCGTCCTCGTGTACCTACGCGGACATGAAGGCCGAGGCATCGGGCTCGGCCAGAAGCTCCGCGCCTACAACCTGCAGGACCAAGGCAGCGACACGGTGGAGGCCAACGTCGAGCTCGGCCTCGCCATCGACTCCCGCGAGTACGGCATCGGCGCCCAGGTTCGTACTTGAATTCTCCATGGTGGATTTAACATTCTTGGGAAGGATTGATGTGTTCTTGATGATTGATGGTGGTGAATTTCGCTGTCCGTTTCAGATTCTCAGGGACATTGGCGTGCGCACGATGCGGCTGATGACGAACAACCCGGCCAAATTCGTGGGGCTCAAGGGGTACGGGCTCGCGGTGGTGGGCCGGGTCCCGGTGATCTCGCCGATCACAAAGGAGAACCAGAAATACCTCGAGACCAAGAGGACCAAGATGGGGCACCTCTACGGCTCCGACCTCCCCGGCGGCCTCCTCAAGGAATTCCTCAACCCTACGGAAGACAACGCCACGAACTAATTATACACCCACCACACGATCCACGGATCATTTGGTTTCTTTTAACTTCATTTCTTTCTGATATACAACGATCGAACGAGAATTGAGACGAAATATTGCAACCAATCTGTAGCGATTCCATTCATCCATTGTTCATTGTAACAAACGAAAACAATTACAAACTACGAGCCTCGATCCCTGGGGCCAAGACGATCATCAAACGCGAGGAGACGAGAGAGAAGGGCGGGGGACGAGCGTCTAGGAGGAGGTGAACTTGGTGACGGCCTTGGTGCCCTCGGAGACAGCGTGCTTGGCGAGCTCGCCGGGGAGGACGAGGCGGACGGAGGTCTGGATCTCGCGGGAGGTGATGGTGGGCTTCTTGTTGTACCGGGCGAGCTTGGCGGCCTCCTGCGCGAGCTTCTCGAAGATGTCGTTGATGAAGGAGTTCATGATGGACATGGCCTTGGAGGAGATGCCGATGTCCGGGTGCACCTGCTTCAGCACCTTGAAGATGTAGATCTTGTACGTCTCCACGCTCTTCTTGGCCTTCTTCTTGGCCTTCTTGTCCGAGCCGCCGCCGCCGCCGCCCTCCTTGGCCGCCGGCAGCCGCTTCTCCGCCTTGGGCTTCTTCTCCCCCTTGGGCGCCTTCTCCGCCTTCTCCTCCGCCGGCTTCTTCTCCGCGGGCTTCTTCTCCGCCTTGGGCGCCATCGCGGACGGATCGAGAGGTGGCTGGCTGGTTGCGGCGGGGAGGAGGACGATGATCGGAGAGGGCGCTGGTGATGGTTTGCGGTGGGATGAGATGGGAATTGGATTTATAGAGGGGCGTGGGGGGGTGTGATTGGTGGAGGGGGTGAGGGCGCGGATTGGTGAGGTGGAAGGATCTCAGGCGTCCGATGTGGTTGACGGTGAGGATTGAGACGCGTGGGGAAGAGTTATTGGCTGGTGGGAGGTCGAGCGCGGATCTCTGGGCGGTTTAGGCGGTGAGCGCGAATTTTGGGCGCCGAATGGAGGCGGCGATGGATTTTTGCCCGTTCTCGGGTTTCCTTAATCCACCGTCAAAAGTCTACACAATATGGAGTTTATACACCAAAAGAAAAGAAAAATATATCGTTTATACACGTAGAAATTGAAAAGAAAATCGTTGCAGGTAAATACAAGGATTCGTACATGCTCTACACAAGTATTGATTTCCATGCCTCCTTGGTGGCGCATCTCACCTTAGTAGTGGCATTTCCATGCCTCTCTCCCTCTATGGCGGGTTTGAAGATGGAGAGGAATCCACCGATGGCTCCGCCCAACAATGACAGTGGTGTCACATCCATGTTATTCTTTCACGTTGGTGGCATTCATCTCTTTCATGTCGCATGATGAACTTATCAATATTTTTCGTGAGCCCTGGAAAATCTCCACACAACTACCAGTGGGTACGCCTTATTGTTGTTTCTCTCATTGTTTTATCGGATGTTCCTGAAGGGACCTCTCATTGTTCTACAGTGCCCTTCGTTTACACTCCACCTTGGGCCAAGACTAGCCCTGTGCAGTGATAATTTCATTGGGGGCACTCTCTACGATCATGTCACATCATCATCATCACTATTTCTCGCCTCTTCCATTGGCAATGATCACTCTTCTGGTGTAAAATTGTACTTCCGCTTCATGCACACTTGTCGAGCCAGACCTTCCATGTATTCATTTTCACTCTAGGGATATGACCAACCTTCCCCTGATTTGTCGGATGCGGATGGTACTGGTTGGTAATGGCACGACTCCTTGACGTGACTACCCGTGGTCTTCCCCTGACGGTGGTTTTGGTGTTGTCCTTCTCGAGTGGTATCCTTCGTAGTTTACCTCTCTATTGTCTCTGACGCGATGTGTTGCCTCAACAACTTTCTCTTTGTTTCTTGTGGTGCCCTATATGTGGTTATGACATCACATGTGCCGCATCGAACGACCACCTAGGTCCATCTGATGTCTATAAGGCTGATCATTGTGTTGCGTTATAATTTTGTACCTGGCCTTTTTTGTGTGTTTTTATGTACTTGCCTCGGCCCCCCTAAGGATGTTTAGGCTTTCAACTTGTTTTTCTTTATAGACTGCATCATTTTTCCAAAATGAGACCATATTCAGGTGGTGCGCTTCCCTTGTTCCCTGTGATGGTTATTTTTAAAAAAGGTTAAAAAACATAAATGAGGTGTAGCTTCTATATCTAAATAGCTAGCCCTACGCATAAAAAATGCCCACGTCAACATGAAAACACCCATGAAAAATTCTGTTATGTTATTTTATAAATATTTTACAACTGTACAATAAACAAACACAAGAAAACCACATGTATTTTCAGTTTTAGTGCTCATATTACTCTAAATATGCATGCTTCATACAACCAAATTTTATTAACATGTAATGCAAAACATTCCCACAACAACATATAGGTTATCATATTGTTGATAAAAAAGGGCACCTGTTTACGGCTGGGGGAAAAAAATCTGAAACAGAAACTAAGATAAAATAAAAGGTGAAGTTTTCCTGAGGAGGAACGGATTAAAAACATTAGTATTATATAAAAGAATAAAGAAAAAAAACTTAAAATAATTGATGACAAAAAATTGCATAGAAATTGCACTTTTTATTAAAAAAAATAAGCATATAATATAGTGGATTTTTTCTCTAGTATAATTTTTCCACATGTCATACAGTAGTCCATGTATACGTTGGAGATTAAAAAAATTTATCTCATATCGATGGCATCACGCCATGCGGATGTATATATAACACACCGAAGATGAATTAAATTTTCTATTGATATCACGCATGCAGCGCACACGCACGCACATGAACGATATCGATATGCATGCGTGCACATGACACGCATGAACGCACAAGCCCAAGCGCGCACACACGTACACACATAACATGCGCGCATGTGTACACACGCCCGCATGCACATGCATACACGTACATGTGAAGAAAGAAAGTAAAAAAACCATACACATCCATGTAATTAACTGAAGACACTGACAAGATAGATAGAGAGAGTGAACTTTTAGATTTTTCTGCTCATAAGTATAGTCTGAGATTTTTTTTTCAAAGGTGAGGCTCAATAGAATTGTTAGGGATGAGGAGGTTAAGTGGATTCAAAGAGCTCAAGAGCGAGATCTTCTATCGCGTAATGCTCCTTCTTCTTATCTTATGGCGAAAGTAAAATGGTAGGAGGAGAAGAAATCATATTGTATCTCGAAAAGAAGGGGGTAGAAGGGATGCTAACTTGTTAAATCATCTACTGATTTTTATAAGGAGTTGTTTGGGACTGAAAATAGTGGAAGATTTGTTTGCTTCGAAGTTCCAATTTTCTGTGTGCTAGATGATGTGGATAGAGATAAATTAGTGGTTGAGTTTAGTTTAGAAGAAAAATAGAGTTGCTTTATTTCAAATGAATCATAATAAACCTTCTGGTCCGGATGGTTTCCCAGTAGAATTTTATTATCATTATTTGAATATGTTGGGAAAGGTTCTTTTTCAATTATTCAATGATTTTTTATGGGAGGATCGATTTGGCTAGATTAAATTATGGTGTGATTACTTCAGTTCCTAAATGCTCTAGGGCTAATATGCTTAAGATGTATATACCCATTTGTATTACTAAGGTGATTAATAACGGAACTGTTGAATATTATTGATCCTATTCAGGTAGCTTTTATTAAGAATAGATTTATTTTGTTTTACATGAAGTTTTACGTGAGATTCATAGAAGAAAGATAACATGGTTCTTTTTAAGATAGACTTTGAGTAAGCATATGACAAAGTTAACTAGGGTTTTATATTTTGTATTCTTGAGATGAAAGGTTTCCTTGTTAAATATATTAATTGGACTAAGCGGATAGTTCAAAGCGGTGGCATTGCAGTAATGGTCAATGGCCATGTGAGATGTGAGTAAGTATTTTAGGACAGGTAAAGGATTAATGGGGGGGGGGGGGGCTCTTTCCCCCATCTTATTTAATATTGCTATTGATGTTCTACATATTTTAGTGAGTAGAGCTAGAGAACAACTTATTAGAGGTGTCGCGTCTAGGTTAATAGAAGAAGGCTTTACTATGATACAGTATATGGATGACATTGATCTAGCTAGCACTAGAAATATAAAAGATATCGTCTGCTTGTTTGAACATTTTTTAGGTACGAAGATTAATTTTGATGAAAGTGAAGTTTGTTGTTTTGGTGAGGCTAAGGATAGAGAACATTTGTTAGAGACATTTTTACTTGTGTAAGTGGTGATTTACCCATTATATATTTAGGTATTCCTCCGCATAATGTCAAAGTAAGGAATAGTGATTGGAACATGGGGTAAAATGGATAAAAAGTTGGGTACTTGGCAGGGTAACTTTCTGGGCTATGGTGTTAAATTAATCTTGCTTAGAACTTGTTTAACTAGTACCTTATTTTATGATTTCAATGTCCATTTTGCCTGAAGGACCTTTACATAAGTTGGAATTCTAGATGAGAAGTTTTTTTTGGCAGGAGGATGATAAGTCCAATAAATATAACCTTATGTGCTGGAAAGGTGGGTGCCAACCTATAGATAGGGGGATTTGGGGGTAGTTGACCTTCAAGTAATGATTTTTTGCTTATTAAGTAAATGGTTTTGGAAACTAGAGAATAGTGAGGGGTTATGGCAGACTGATATTAGGAGGAAATACTGCGGTAATATTTTGTTTGCTAGTGTTAGGGCTCCAGCTTCCCTGTAAAGGTATAAGTATGGTACGTCTCCTGATATACCATGGACCCTAGTAAATTTTCATGTCCAAATGTATAAATTTATTCCCATTTTCTGGTTCAAATGCATGTCGTTGCCTTACTAAATAAATAAAAAATCAACATCAAATATAACTAAGTTTAAAGTCCAGTTAGCGTCTCCGATCATGAAAACATCTCATTCCTCAAATATGAAATTACATATCCATGACTTGTGGCGGAACATGTTCCATTAAGAAGTAATACAATCTTTTCTTTTTTTAGAGAGAAAAAGTAACTACAATCAATCAAGAATTCTATTTAAAAAATGTCATGGTTAGTTTTGCAATGGATTTGTATGCTGCTCCAGTATGTCATTTTGTACAGGTCACACGATTTACTTTCGTTTCCAAATGTGCATGAATGCAACGTACACCAAAAATACTTCGAAAAGAAAAGGTACAAAAAATATGATGAGGGGTTATGGCAGGAGGATGATAAGTCCAATAAATATAACCTTATGTGCTGGAAAGGTGGGTGCCAACCTATAGATAGGGGGATTTGGGGGTAGTTGACCTTCAAGTAATGATTTTTTGCTTATTAAGTAAATGGTTTTGGAAACTAGAGAATAGTGAGGGGTTATGGCAGACTGATATTAGGAGGAAATACTGCGGTAATATTTTGTTTGCTAGTGTTAGGGCTCCAGCTTCCCTGTAAAGGTATAAGTATGGTACGTCTCCTGATATACCATGGACCCTAGTAAATTTTCATGTCCAAATGTATAAATTTATTCCCATTTTCTGGTTCAAATGCATGTCGTTGCCTTACTAAATAAATAAAAAATCAACATCAAATATAACTAAGTTTAAAGTCCAGTTAGCGTCTCCGATCATGAAAACATCTCATTCCTCAAATATGAAATTACATATCCATGACTTGTGGCGGAACATGTTCCATTAAGAAGTAATACAATCTTTTCTTTTTTTAGAGAGAAAAAGTAACTACAATCAATCAAGAATTCTATTTAAAAAATGTCATGGTTAGTTTTGCAATGGATTTGTATGCTGCTCCAGTATGTCATTTTGTACAGGTCACACGATTTACTTTCGTTTCCAAATGTGCATGAATGCAACGTACACCAAAAATACTTCGAAAAGAAAAGGTACAAAAAATATGATGACTCCAGACAAAAATTTTGGCTTCGCCCGGGTTTGAACCGGAGACCTTCAGTGTGTTAGACTGACGTGATAACCAACTACACCACGAAACCACTTCTGTCATTTGGAAACAAAGCTTACTACATACCATATCTCTTTTGTCACTGAACCATGCCGTTACCATCATCCTCTTATTAAAAGCCGCTGGACTGCCAAAACAACTACTCTATGGGCAATTTGGTCAAAAAAGAAAACTACTCTATGGGCAATTTGGTCAAAAAAGAAAACTACTCTATGGGCAAACCATACATCCTCTGGCAAACTTGCATCAATGAAGAGATGAGGCATAAGCACACGGAGCATATTTCTGGATGCGTTATACGGGTTTGTGTATAAAAGCAACTCTAGCAAAATAGGTATATACCTCCTACCCCCATATAATACCGTAACATGAAGGATATATTAGTAAAAGAAACACTCTGGAAAAGCCAAACTTGCCTTCTTCGCCACATTATTTGGTGGCCCCTTTATATTTGATCTCTCAGTCTTCATATTTGGAGCACTTGGGTGATACTTTTGGAGTGTGCTCCATAGTTTTATGGGCATGGCGGGAGGGAAATTTTCCTTAACCAACTCGTGCGAGATCAAACTCCGCGGCCAAAAATTGAGCATCGTTGCCGGGAATCGGCCTCCACCGTTGCTCACCCCGATCTCTTTCGACAATCGAACCTTGTCGTCTTCATGTAGCCTCTGTCACCAACTTCTTCTTCCTTTCTCTCCTGGGTCACGAAATTGCTGCGACCGGCCACAGCATCGCCTGCGGCCACTGACGGTGTTGTGGTGCGTGGCGAGGTTTTTGCTGCTATCGGTCGTAGAAAAGCTGCAACCGGTTGTCCAGAAGCTACAACCGGCATCACAGAAGCTACGACGACGGTGGACCGTGGGATGACAATAATTGTTCCGAGGGAACCGGCCCAATTTCTTTTGCTACCATCAACTTTGTTTTTGCTGGAACTAGCATCCATTTTTGCTAGCACCATCACATTTTTTTTGCTGGAACCAGAGGACCTTTTTGCTACCCCGATCTTTGGATTTGGCTCGAACCAGCCATTTTGTTTCCTACCACCGGCTTTGTGTTTTGCTGGAATTAGTATCCATTTTTGCTACAACCATGTGGGGTTTGTGCTAGAACCAGCGTATTTTTGCTATCACTATATTTTTGTTTTGCTGGAACCAGTCCAATTTTTTGCTACCACCGGCTTTGGCTATAAGCAACGACGCCATTAATGCTGCAACGGGTCGGCAGCACCTGCACAACTGTTTTATGTTGCGATTTGACGACGATGAGCATCGGTGGCGAGTAAACCGGCGAGGGGAAGCGGCAAGCGTCGAGCTCGACAGGAGCGCACACTGCAAGAGGGGGGCGTTTTTTCCTGAAAGGACCCTACTGAGTGCATCGGGTGGCTGGGGCGCGAAAGGCCGAAACTTTTGAGCCGTCACGCCAGCGCCTATCATCGCCCTAGGTACTACTAACATCAAGTACAATTAATACCAGTTATACACTGAACGAGCTAACATTCAGAATAACCATGTCGCGGGCAGATTCTTGGGTAAGGATCAATTCAACGAACAGCCAATTTCCTTTTTATGAGGTTCACGGCGATGACTACGATTAAGTGGCATCACACGAAAATACTTCTTGACATTGACCAACTCCATGCCACAATACAATCGAGAGTTCATAATAGGCAGCACCCCAAGTGTCTCGGAGAGACAAGACCAACATCACCATTCGACCGACGCTGAACGGAAAATAAACAGGGGAGAAGTTCAAGTGCTGGCATCAGGTGCCCCATTTGGTGAAAGCAAGAGAATTGCAGCGCTTGTGGACTCCCCCGGATGATCCTCCTTTTTCAGAGCATTTCCTGAGATTTGCGAACAAGGCTCCTCACCTTTTTCTTGAATTCGGCCCTCTTTTCTCTCCAGTCCTTCTGCACGTCAAAATTCATTGCATAACTTTAGAAACCAAAGCGAGTTCACCAGATGCACAAACTAAATAATGATCCAAAAAATACTAGAAAATCTAAGAGCAATCACACCAAATGTTGGCTAATACTACCAGTAGAAAACAGTATGCTACCTGCGACAACAACATGCTTTATTCCGCAACTTAGCAATAAAAAGAAAAGAAGAGAAACTGAAGATACTTAATTCACAGGCAATGTGCGGATAAAGGAATTTTGGATGATAAACTAGCAATAATGTATATCTTCAGCAGTTAGCAAAACTGAAACATGCTACTGCAGATCAGATAAATGCTGATTTTCAACATTGCAACGAAGGCACATGAGAATGGAATAATGTTTAAACCATTTGATGCGTCCAGCACACTGAGAAAGAGGATAGCCTGTAATAAATGACAAGGACACTTACAGCCGCTTCAATATTTGCTGGAGACTCATCGTTTGGACTAGAGAGCATCGAAATAATGCTCAAAACTATACTCTCAACCTGCATGTTATGAACACACACAAAATTAGGAAAAGACTACATGCAAGTTGGTGTTCAAATCAAAAAATTTGACCAAATATACAATCTGTTTGGTTGTACAATAAGATGATTTCAGGATTATTTTGCAAGAGACATGTTAAAATAATAAAACAAATAGTCTTGTAACCTGGTTGAACTCAGAACTTGCAACTTATCAGCAAAATTCTGTTTCAAAAGGGGCAAAGAGCTGGTCTGCCACTAGGTTTAAACACTTTGGATGATCAGAACCCTAACAACTGGAAACAGGTCCCACCACTAAACAAAAAGCAGCCTGGAACCGCTTTTTTTTACAATAATGCAGATGATAACCTTGGATATATTTTGATTAAAAAGCAGCAGTTCTTCTAAATTTCTGGTCTATACAGGTTTTGTAGCAGGGTGGAAGGTTAATAGATTTCAGACTTCATATAATTATTATATCTAAAAATACTTATGGGCGGCTAGAAGGAACCCTACTGTGTGCACTGGTGTCCACCGTTCACTTGCAAGCTCGTAACCATTCGGATCATCACCAGGTGGATGAAGAATAGAAATGCACACACGCCCATCAGGATAGACTGCGAATTCGACACCATAAACACTGTCAGAGAACTAGCAAAGAGCTCATGGACATGATGACATAGAATCAGAGAGAGCTAGAAAGAGCTCACCGTTTGGATGCCACATCTCAGAAGTAAACCTTACTGATGGAGGACTGTTGGGATAATCCTGAGGAAAGGTCATTACTGCATTGAAGTAGCCTCCATCACTGTATACAAAACACCCTTTTAATTTCAAATACATGAAAACAGAGAAATGTATAAGCTTAAATGTCTGTTTCATTGGTAGATATCTTTAATGCGAACTCTCCAGATCACTATAGCAAGACTCCTAAGTATGTTTTATCATCCTTCGGTCCTAACTACGTTTCATTCGAGGAAAAGTCAGCTTCATTGACACATCTGAAAAGTCAGGACTAGATTTGAGGATGAAATCCACATCCTTAAATTTTCGCAAACAAGCAAGTACAAAATTGTTAGGAATTGCAATATTCTTTCCATATGCCTAGTCCTTTTCAAAACTACATTTTATCAAAACAAGAGATCACAGAGAACTTATGGCTCCAGAATTTAATGCCTTCTAAAGGGGGGTTCTGAATTTTATAGTTTGTGTCATACGTCAGTTGCTGAAGTCCTAGTTAAATATTTTATGTCCAAATGATCTAGCAAAGTCGTAAGAATTACACAGAACTGTTTCTTATCGTCGTTCGTACCTCAAAATTAATCCGTTTGAAGCAAATTAGTGTTATTCAAGAGGGACACATATTTACAAGCTTCCCCACCCAGAGACTTTGCTGCCCTCCTATGTTTAGTGAGCTTCACGAACTGATATAGCCTATTTGTTCGTAGACAAAGATGGACAATGCCCGTCTCGACTTACAACTCGTCAGTAACACTGTCATAGCTTCTGGGAACCCTTCTATTCATTCAATTGTAGCACCACGAAGACATAATGCCGGGATAGCAACCACTATGCAATCCCACAGAGTGACACCTAGATACATGGGCAACCCACTGTGACTAAATTCATCAGTAAGCGCTGCGGATCAGCGTCGAAACATGCAATTCCCACACCTCACCCCGTGCAAACCAATCGGAGCTCAACACGACTACAACACACACTCACGAATCAAGACGATGCATAACACGGGAGTCATATCTCTGCAGCAATCAGAATTATACAGCGTAAAAGATGGGGGCTCACTATAACGTCTCCGGCGGGCCGATGATGGTGACCTGCCACTCAAACACGTTGCCGTCGTCCACCAGCCCCGCCGAGAACCCGTCCACGGGGTTCTTCGCTAGATCTGCAACAACCAGGGCACGCCGGAACAGGGATCAGCGCGCGATCGCGACGAATCGTGGGGCGAGAAGGGGGAGAGGGCGAGGGGGGCGGATCCGTACCTCGGAGCTGCTTCTGGAGCAGGAGGCTCGCCTGGCTCGGGGGGGCCGCCATGGGAGGGGAGGCAGAGCTCGATCGGATCGGATCGGCGCTAGGGTTTTTGGCGATTGGGCCTGGCTCGCCGCCCTCGGCCTTTATTCGTGGACGCGTGCGCGTTTGGAGGTGGAGGGTGGGAATCCGGGAAGGGGGAGGGGAGAAGGCAGGGGGTAAGGCCGGATGATGATATATGCTGCGAAAAGCTTTGGCCGCGCGGTGATCGACAACGACCCGGCTAATTTCAGATACGCTTCGTTATTATTTCGAACTCCTTTTTTTTAAAAACAGCTTTCGAACTCCCCTTTTATAGGCCGTGCTCGAGTTATAATGACAATCTTCTTCGGCCGGAAAGGAAAGGACATACGGCATGTAGTACCATCGAGTCCTTGGTTCGGCAGAACATCTCCAACAGATTGTATATATTTATTTATTTTTGCGACGAAGATTATATAAAAATTTAATGACCTACGATGATTTTATGGTAAATTAATACATATGTCTGTGCATTGCAACGGAGAAAAAATATTAATGCATATATTTAAATTTAGTGAGAAACGTATGTGCAAACACAATGTATCATGCTGCAGCATGGAAAAAAAACTATAGTTGTCAACACCCATTGATAAAAATAAATCTTTATCTTTACACATGCTAGCATCCGAACGGCACCACAAGGCACGGAGGCACACATCGAGGTTGCTCAGCCACTAAGTAATCACATAAAACAAGCGTTAGCACGGTGTAGGACCGAGAAGAGGTGTCTAGAGGGGATGATTAGACCCTCAATGAGAAAAAGTAGCAGTGTTTAATTTTTTTAAGTTAAGGTGGAGTTTAGCACAAATTTAAACATTCACAATACATTTCAAGTAAGTATGGCAAGAGCATATGAGTAGCGGAAAGTAAAGCATGTAAGTTGCAAGAATGTAAACACTACAAAAAAATATACTTCCGTGATTATACGTGTTTGTCATAGTAGGTCACGTTTTCTGTCATGTATGTACATGCATGACGATTTTATGACAGAATCAAGATAATAATACCTGTGCTGTCGTAGAAGCGTTCCATGACATTATCAAAATTATCATCACGGAAGTGTCCACTTCCATGACGATAAATTGCACGTCATAGAAGTGCTTTCGTCAAGGGTGACCGACACGTGGCATCGACCGTAACGGGTCGCCATTAAGCTATCAGGTCCGGTTTTGGATCCGATAACCCGTTAACAGCCTGGACCAATGAAGATTTTCCACGTGTAAAATTCTCATTGGCCAGAGAAAACACGTGTTGGCTCAACGTTCGGACAGATGTCATCCATTCATTGAACAAGAGGAGCCTATGATACGTCGACACGTGGCACGACCCAATAGAGGTCCATTCCAGTGAAAAGGCCGGCCCGGCTAAAGGCCCGCCATGTTTTTTCAGACACTAGTGGGCTGGTCCGTTAACAGCCTGCCGTGTTTTGGGCCAAATTACGGCCCATATCGAATCAGGCCCGTTAACAAGCCACTGTTCTTTTGGGCCCATACTAAGACATGTTTGTATTTCAGCCTGTTAAATGTCCGTTTACCAGTTTGGCTCGATAATAGTTTCGGCCTGTTAGCGGCCCACGGTGCATCTGGGACGTTCTCGGCCCGTTTAACTTTAGGCCATTTAACGGCCCATGCAGAAACTGGGATATTTCTTGTCCGAAGTAACTTTAGGCCTCTTAACGGCCCGTAGTCTTCGGGGATAAATTTTAGCCCAACTGGCCTATCGGCCTGTTAATGGCCCATGTAACAGTTGTGCCTAATTAAAGCCCACGTTGAATCCGGCCTGCTTACAGCCCATCTGATAATGGCCCGTGACATTTTTAGGCCTATGTCCCGTGTAGATACCGGCCTGCTTAAAGCCCATAATTTTATTGGGCCAAACAGGCCCAAGATATATTTTGGCCTGTTAACTGCTCGTCCTATTTGGGCCAAACATGGGCCTTAGGCAGTTTCGGCCTGTATTGGCCCGTGAATTTTTCGGCTCAACGCTAGCCCAATCTAGGTTTTAGCCTGTTAAAAGCCCATGGTATTCTCTGGCACAGCTGGACAGAACTTTACTCGACCTGTTAAAGGCGGGAAACAACTATGGGTTTAGACGTGCTAATGGCCCAAGATGATTATAGGCCCAGGTTTTGGCCCATATGAGTATCGGCCCGGCCTGAAGACCGACAACACTGAGATCCACTGAACCTTTCAGCCTAAATTACATCATACCGACCAAGAATAAACCTAGACTATACAACAAAGAAATTACAGCATATTACATTCCCTCGGCATCAAAGTTCGCCGCAAGTGATAATAAAGGGCAACCAGACAGCAGATTACATAAACTGGGCAGGTTGCCACCAGTGGAAGTTAACAGGCGGACAAAATAATAGACAGAACCAACAGCACTTCAACACAGTTGAAAGAAAGGTTAGCCCGGCCCAGGAGCTGCAGCACAAGCAGCTTAGCAACCTGATGAGACTGCGCTTCTTTGGCGCTCATATCCACCAACTTAAACTGCATAGCATCAATAAACGTCTTGTACTTACGGTTAATCTTGCATAGAGATTGGAGTTCTAGTCGTATTTGAGCGGAAGCATGTATTTCTGTTTGAATTTCAGACTGAAGAAGTCGAACAGATTTAGGCGGCGACTTCATCGAGCTTGTGTCACTGAGTAAGTTTGACACTACACCAAGATGTGACTTCGTGGTTGTATCCCTACCCTCAATATGTGTTGCCTTCTCCTCTGGAATATGTGTTAGAGGGACAAACAATGGGTTCGTCTCACTATCATTGTGGCAGTTCTTCCTAGCAACAGTGTTGTCACCCTGGAAGAGAAACAAGTAGGTAGATAATAGGTTTTGCACGTATAAGCATCAGCGTTGTCAATTCATCTAATTTCTTTGTCAGAAATAAAGAGACACGGTTTAAAGTAGCATTAACATAATAGTCATTGTTCATAGTTAAGACGGTAGGAAATGGCATTGTGCAGGAGCGGTCAGCTTCACCAGGCCACTGGATTACAGATCAAGAACACAAGCATAGATGTAGTTCTAAACAACGTATAAGCATGAATGGTGAGTGCACTGTCAATTTATACCATTTCAGATTGATAAATAAAGAGACACGATTTAAATAACATTAATATAATATGGCATTGTTCATATTTGAGACATAGCAGGATATGACATTGTGTTGTTGTTGGTAGTCTCACCACACCACTGGATTACAGATCAAGAACACAAGCATACACATAGTGCTAAAGAAGATAACTTGCTATGTTTAGTTTAATTTACATAATACGAATAAGGAACTAGATTGTACAACTAAAGACTGAAATTGAGAAGGACAAACTTATATTTGTGTACTTCTACTTTATAAACTTTGAACAAGCAATTTGATGCAGACGACAAAAATAAACAACATTTGCACTCATGGCTATCCAAATATAAACAACAAAGTTTGAAGGCTCGAGGAGGACAAACTTACATTAGTAGTGAAGACAGACTCTATAAAGGGCTTGTCCATATTGATGGAGGGGCAATTCAAGAAGTTTACCGCACACTCTTCTTCAAGAATATTGCCTTTATTCTACATTTTGTTAAGAGTAAATATAGATGTGAAAATATCGGAACAAATGGCGATTATTTAACTTAAGATGCAGAGTACAAATGTAAATACAGCATATAGGCAGAAGGCATTGACAAGAGCAATGCGGAGCTAAACTTCTTCAGTAACATTGATTTTATTCAATATTTTGGCAAGAGTAATGTAGATTTGATATGTAGAAAAATGGAGGATAAGGGAAAATAAGCTGCAAAGTGTACATGAAGAACTAGCTGACAAATATAAATACAGTGATGAAGGACAACAGATACTTACAAGAACAATGCAGAACTAAATTTCTTCATAGGCATTGGGTTTATTCTACATTAATTTAAGCATTAATATAGATCTGATAATTTGGAGCGAACAGTGGGTAAGCAAGCTATAATGCACAATGATGTCACATAATCCACCAGGTATGAATGTAAGGACAATGATAGGACAATAGGTACTTGAAAGTGCAACTAACCCTAGGTGGTTTTGGTAATTCCTATCAACATATAGCTCATTGAGCTAATGCTATTCCAAGATTAATATTTCAGGAAAAGCTCAATGAATGGCATGGCATGGATGAGGAAAGTGGACCCCTCAAAATACTAAGGACAAAAAGATTGGCTCAAGCTCAAAGCTCAAGACTCTACATTTTATATTTTAGTGACCCAAGATCACATTGAGTCTATAGGAAAAGCCAATACTATCAAGGAGGGATGAGGTGTTGCTTGATGAGGTTCTTACTTCATAGTGCTTAGTGATATGCTCCAAAACCCTCAACTACCTTCCCACATCCACATATGACCTAAACCAAAAGTTAAACTCGGCCCCACCGATTCTTTCTATCCAGCGCCACCGAGCTCAGATGTCATAGTCACTGCCACAAACCCTAGGCAAATCGGTCTCACCGATAGGGATCTCGGTCACACCGAGATGGGGTTGTAATCTCTCTGTTTCCCTTCGTAACATTTCGGTCCTACCGAGATGAGCGATCGGTCCCACCGAGATTGCAATGTAAACTCGTTGTTTCCCTTTTGTAACATTTCGGTCCCACCGAAATGAGCAAATCGGTCCCACCGAGTTTACCTGACCAACTCTCTGGTTAGCTTATTACCAAAATCGGTCCCGCCGAGTTTGTGTAATCGGTCACACCGAGATTACATTATGCCCTAACCCTAACCATATCGGTCCTACCGAGTTGCATCTCAGTCCCACCGAAAATCCTAACGGTCAATAGGTTTGCTAAATCGGTCTGACCGAGTTTCTCAATTCGGTCTCACCGAGATTGGTAAATTGTGTGTAACGGTTAGTTTTTGTGTGGAGGCTATATATACCCCTCCACCCACTCTACATTCATGGAGAGAGCCATCAGAACATACCTACACTTCCAATACACATTTTCTCAGAGAGGACCACCTACTCATGTGTTGAGGCCAAGATATTCCATTCCCACCATATGAATCTTGATCTCTAGCCTTCCCCAAGTTGCTTTCCACTCAAGTCTTCTTTCCACCAAATCCATATCCTGTGAGAGAGAGTTGAGTGTTGGGGAGACTATCATTTGAAGCACAAGAGCAAGGAGTTCATCATCAACACACCATTTGTTACTTCTTGGAGAGTGGTGTCTCCTAGATTGGCTAGGTGTCACTTGGGAGCCTCCGACAAGATTGTGGAGTTGAACCAAGGAGTTTGTAAGGGCAAGGAGATCGCCTACTTCGTGAAGATCTACCGCTAGTGAGGCAAGTCCTTCATGGGCGATGGCCATGATGGGATAGACAATGTTGCTTCTTCGTGGACCCTTCGTGGGTGGAGCCCTCCGTGGACTCGCGCAACCGTTACCCTTCGTGGGTTGAAGTCTCCATCAACGTGGATGTATGATAGCACCACCTATCGGAACCACGACAAAAACATCCATGTCTCCAATTGCGTTTGAATTCTCCAAACCCTTCCCTTTACATTCTTGCAAGTTGCATGCTTTACTTTCCGCTGCTCATATACTCTTTGCATGCTTGCTTGAATTGTATTAAGATTGCTTAACTTGTGCTAAGATAGCTAAAATCTGCCATAGACTAAAATTGG
This sequence comes from Triticum dicoccoides, assembly GCF_002162155.2. Classification (NCBI taxonomy): domain Eukaryota; kingdom Viridiplantae; phylum Streptophyta; class Magnoliopsida; order Poales; family Poaceae; genus Triticum; species Triticum dicoccoides. The sequence goes on along the minus strand of NC_041380.1, from coordinate 497,073,342 downwards.
GAAAAGGATAGATTTTTAATTGGTCAAGTAGTCTAATCACCCCCCTCTAGACATACTTTCGATCCTACAAGTGGTATCAGAGTTTTGGTCTCCATTTGCTTTGATTTCCATAGCTTTTGGTGGTCATAGCCTTGGTTTCACAACCTAGGAGAGTATGGCGTCTAGCGAGGGAAATTACCACCGTAGAGGTCCTTACTTTGATGGTACTAATTTTGCTAGTTGGAAGCATAAGATGAAAATGCATATTCTTGGACATAACCCCGCCGTTTGGGCTATTGTGTGTGTTGGCTTGCAAGGTGAATTCTTTGACGGGAGAGAACAGTATCGTGAAGCTACCGTGGAAGATTTGAAGATGCTACAATACAATGCTCAAGCTTGTGATATCCTCCTCAACGGATTGTGCCCCGAAGAATTCAACAAAATAAGCCGTCTTGAGAATGCAAAGGAAATTTGGGATACTTTGATCGATATGCACGAAGGTACCGACTCCGTCAAGGAATCCAAGTTGGATGTGCTTCAAAGTCAACTTGACAAGTTCAAAATGAAGGATGGTGAAGGTGTCGCTGAAATGTACTCTAGGCTTGCTCTTATCACAAATGAGATTGTCGGCTTAGGAAGTGAAGAGATGACCGACAGATTCATCATCAAGAAGATCCTAAGAGCCTTGGATGGAAAATACGATACCGTATGTACATTGATCCAAATGATGCCAAATTACAAAGATCTCAAGCCAACGGAAGTCATTGGAAGAATTGTTGCTCATGAGATGTCACTCAAGGATAAGGAGGAGCTCCATAACAAGTCAAGTGGTGCTTACAAAGCCTCATGTGAAGCCCCCACATCATCAAGTGAGAAACAAACCTTCAATGAAGAATTGAGCTTAATGGTGAAGAACTTCAACAAGTTCTACAAGAATAGAAGCAAAGAGAGAAGTTCCAAGTCAAGGTCCTACAATGACAAAAGATCTTCTAGTCGAGAGCGAAACTGCTACAATTGTGGAAGACCCGGACACTACTCCAATGAGTGTACGACTCCCCACAAGAGAAGAGAAGATTCTCCAAAAAGAAGAAGTAGAAGAGAAGAATCACCATCAAGGGAGAGAAGGAGTAGGGATGATCGATATGAACGAAGACCCTCTCGGAGAAGCAAGGATTCAGAAAGGAAGGACAAGTCATCAAGGAGCTACACAAAACGAAGACATCAAGCTCATGTTGGAGAATGGGTATCCGGTTCCGACTCCGACAATGACTCCGAGAGAAGCTATCACTCCGACTCTGAATATACTCAAGATGAAGGTGTTGCCGGTCTAGCACTTGTGTCAACCAACTCCTACAACATATTTCATTCACCAAATGAAGGAATTGGAAGATGCTTCATGGCCAAAGGTCCAAAGGTATCACACCCCGAGTATGTTGATTTCAATAGTGATGAAGATGACTTGTTAGGTGATGATGATTTACTTGTTGACAACTATAGTGATGAATACTATGATGAAACGAATGACAATGATAAGGAGAAGATTGAGTCTCTAACTAAATAACTAAACACTCTTAAGTTAGCTCATGAAACTATCTTAGGAGATCATCGAGAACTTTTAAGGACTCATGAGAAATTACGTTTTGAGAAGCTCAACCTTGAGCAAGAGCATGAGTTCTTAAAGGCAATCAATGATGATCTTCGCAAGAAAAGTTCTTCTTACATTGCCAAGCGTTTACTCTTATCCACCTACATGCCTCAAGTCAAGTCTAGTAACAAGAACAAGAAAGATTCTTCCTCTAGTAGTAACAATAATCATGCTAAATCCAATATTGTTGTTTCTAGTAGTTCTCTTGATTCCACCAATGATTCTCTTAGCCAAGTTACACTTGAGCAAGAAAATAGCTTATTGAAGGGAATCATAGAGAAAGGTGTTTACAAGAGCTTTGCCGGGAATAAGCAATTCGAGGAAATTGTACGCAAGCAAGGAAGGCACCGGAAGAATCAAGGTATTGGTTTTGAACGAAAGTTCAATGCCAATGGAGTTGAGTGGGAACAAGATCAATACCCCAAGATGAAGTTTGTTCCTCAACAAGAGAAGTATGATCCGACTTCTTTCAAAGGTACACAAGCTCAAGATGATCTTCCACCACAAGACCACAAGCAAAAAGGCAAGGACAAGCTTCAAGAGGAAATTGATGTATTTGAAGAAGCACCTAAGGCCTTGGTCAAGTGGGTTCCCAAGACTACATCAAGTTCCACTTCATCAAGTACAACTACAACTCCGAGGATTCCCATCAAGATGGTGTGGATCCCAAAGAAGAAGAACTAGAGAGTTCTTGAGGGTGACTCCGCCAACATACTTCACTCTCATCATTTTGGCAAGAACAAGTGCAATCAACTTCCACATCTTGCAATAGTTCAAGGAGTCACAAACCCTCTTGTTGGTAAGACAAGGGACAAGGTAACCTAATGCTCTCATAGACATCACCTTGTGTGTGCATCACTCTATGTCTATGGATATCCTTGTTTGTTCCTTGTGGGACTAACCCGTGTAGGTATTGAAAGTGAAACTCACTCCAAAGGATAGCTCCGAATGATCTACATCAACTTAGAGCATCCACATCTTCAACACCCACATGAAGTCATCATCGACAAAACCCAAGGTTAGTTCATCCCTATTAAGGGGGGATCTCACATGTAGGGGGAGCTTTAATCTAACAATTGAGTTAATGCAACTCTAATGGTGTGAAAACAACAACGCTTTATGTAAAAGTGGTAACCCCACTTGTGCTTAAACGATGAGTATGACCTATGATCAAATGTTCTCATTTGACTCCTAAGTCAATATACTCATATATAGATGACCTAGTCATCGCCAATTGCTTGATAGATGCTAGAATTGGTTGTGCATGCTTTGCCATTTTATTGTGTGAGCACGTTGGTTGCATAATTTACTCATTCGAGGACATCCACTTGTTGTTTTGATTGATTGGTTTCCTTTTCTTTTGGCCAAGTGGATGGACAAGAATGCCTAAGAACCTTCTCTAGCTATCTATGCTTTTCTCGTCTCAAACTCTATTCATGCTGCATCACAAAGTTTGATCAAGTCAGATTCGAACCACTCTGTGTGAGGAGCACTCGGAGTCCCCGATTCGTCATAGACTTAAACTTCCAAAACTTCTTTGTGTGTTTCGGTCTGACCGATTCATCCATTTCGGTCATACCGAGATCACTAAGTCGATCTAGGTTTTCAATCTCGGTGCAACTAATTCGAACTTTTCGGTCACACCGAGTTTCAGTAACTGCTTGCAGTTATGAATCTCGGTGCCACCGAGTTGTTCCACTCGGTCACACCGACAGGGTCAGGCTATATATATCCACAGGTCAAATTTTGGAAAACTTTCTGAACCTCATCGCCCGTGCTTAGCCTGCTCTGCCTTCCTGGGTCTCCGGATCGTCTTCCTCGTCGCCAGTTGCCTCCTGCCACTCGTCTCTGCCGCCGTCAACGGGAATCATCGCGGCCGTTGCCGCCGTAGCTAGTTCATCGCCGAACTAGGGTATGGACTTGAACTTTGTGCTGTTCTAACTCCGATTCCCCAGCACATTGCTTTGCCATGAATCTTGCCACGATTAAAACCATTCTATCCATCAAAAACACTCCGTAGTTTAGTCGTGAATTGAAAATTTAGGGTTAGGTTTCTGCCGAAACCATCTCGGACCGACCGAGTTGATGAAGTCGGTTCCACCGATTTGGCTCAGGCCATTGCACATGTGATTCTCGGTCTGACCAAGAATTGCAAATCGGTGTGACCGAGTTCAGCACTTTGTGAAACCCTAGCAGTCTCGGTGCCACCGAATTGTGACTCGGTCTGACCGAGTTCACTAGTTTAGGTTCCAAAAGCTTCTTTGGTATCACCGAGTTTGCAAATCGGTAGATCCGAAATGCTTTCTGTGGAAAACTAAAACTAATTTTTTAATTCATTCTTTTGCAAAAAACCTTTGTATTTTGTCATGCTCATCCACTCTACCTCATCTATAATCTATTCACAGGGTCTACTGTCGGTGTTTGCATCATGTCAGATCAGAGTGGCAGTCAGAACAAGTCAGAGGAGCAGGTTCACTTGAGTGAGGGCACTAGTCCCTCTAGCAGCTCAGATGATGGCAGCAGGAGCACACCAAACAATCTGCCAAAGGCTGCCACCAGGGCCAGCAAGAAAAGAACCTCAGAGTCAGAGGATGAGGACTATGTGGCTAAGGAAGAAGAAACCACCTCAAAGAGGAAAGTCCTGAAGAAGGAATATGGCACAGCTGCTGCCACCAAGCCAGGAATGAAGCAAAAGGTTCCTGCCAAGAGAGCTCCAATGTCTAAGGCCAGAGCATCTACTCACGAGACTTTGGGATCTGCACCCAAAGAGCAGGTTGTGGCAGAAAAGAAAAGGAAGGAAAGGGTCAAAAAGACCACTGCTAGAGTGCTTGGGAGATCTTTAATCATGAAAGACTCTGAAGAAGAGGAAGAGGAAGAGGAAGAGGATGCAGCACCAGCACCCAAAGCTCAAAAGCTTATGGGAGATGCCATAAGATCTGGGGTTGCTCAATCTAAGCCCAAAGGAACTTCCAAGCCAGCTGCTCCAAAACCCAAAATTGCACCAAAGAGGAGTACCAGGAACATTCCAGCTGCTGAGAAAAACAAGGCCCCAATGCCTAAAACTGTTGCTGAAGAAGAAGATGATGAGACACATGTTTTGAGGAAGCTAAAGCCACAAATTCCAGATCATAATGATGCTCATCCTGTAGCAGAAAACATGAAGATCAGGAAGGACTCAAGATTGAGGCTATGGAGAGAGTCAGATCCATATGCCACCAGAAGGAGAACTGCTGTGGACTACAGGTTCCATATCAAAGAACAACAGGATTTTTATGAGACAATGTTGCTTGACAAGAAACCAATAGTATGTGACATGAGATGGGTCAACTGGGAGTACATCAAGGAGAATGAAGAACATTATTGAGGAGTATATGACAGTTTCAAGGCTTGTGGAGTTGATGAGTTTGTGGCTCATAAGCTCACAAAGTGGAATGATGAGCTTATCATGCAGTTCTACTCCACAACTCACTTCTACCCAGATGGCAAGATAGTCTGGATGTCTGAATGCACTAGATACCAGTCAACAGTAGCAGAATGGGCTCAATTGATCAATGCTCCTGAAGAGAATGAAGATGACTTGTATGTTTATGCCAAGAAGAAGAAGGATCACAACTCCATGGCTAGCATGTACAAGGAGATTCCTGATGCAGATCTTGAGACTCACCAATTTGGATCAGTAAAACACCTGCTATCAGGACTGCCTACTATCAATTGGATCCTCAGGCACACTCTTCTGCCCAAGTCTGGTGATCACAGAATGATCAGAGGCCACTCCATCAATATGTTACATATATTTGATGTGCCACAAAAGTTCAAGGTATTGAGTCTTATAGTTGAAACTATCAAGAGGACAGCTGCTGACCAAAAGAGAAGCTGTGGGTATGCACCACAGATCCAGGAGTTGATTAACTCCAAGATGGGCACTGGCACATACTTGTTGGACAAGGAGCACATGCCTATCTATCCAGACTTTGAGGACAACCAAGTGGTCATGAATGAGGATGAACCAGCTTCTGTGCATGTTCAAGCAAAGAGGGAGAAGGCAAAGGGTGAGAAAGCTGCAAAGATGCCAACCATGGAAGAGGCATCTCAGTATCTTCTGAAGAGCAAGCAAGATCAGCTCGTCTACTTGATTGCATGCACTCTAAGGATTGAGAAAGGGCTGGCCACCCTGACTCAAAACCAGGAGAGCTTGGAAAGGATCATGGAGCAGAAGTTCTATGACATGGATGTGAAGGTAACTGAGATCCAGTCTGTTGTGGAGCAACTTCAGGATGATATGCAGGAGAGGAAGGGCAAGACAACCACTGATGCTTTTGCAAGAGTGCCCAGAGGACAAAGATCTGCTGCAGTGCCCGTTCCAGACACCAGAGCAACTTCATCTGCACCAGCTACATCTTCAGTGCCACCAGCTCCAGCACCTACTCCATCAGCTCCATCTACATCAACTGAAGCCTTCATTCTTGGAGTTATCCGAACACCACCACCTGAAGACCAAGCCTGAGAGACGATTTAGTGCTATGCATTTTCTAGGAACTTTTTGGTAACTTGTTGCCAAAGGGGAGAAAAATGTATAGATCATAGACTTCAAGAGAGAGCGTTGCTTTTTTTATTCTCTCTTGCTTTGGTGGTTGAACTTTATTTGCTTGATTGAGATACTTTCTGTCTGTGTGATACTTGGATGATCATGTGTGTTTGATCATATGCTACATTAATGCTTGTTGGATGACATTATCATTTGATCCCTATATGATCATTCACTTTGCTTGGTGATGAGTGCATGTATTTAATTATTATCATTTTGAGCGCTCCACCAAGAGGTATGTGACATGGAAGAGTAACCCATGAGCCTAATTCTCTGTGCATTTGCAGTCCAAAGAAAATCATAAACTATGCACAAATTTAGGGGGAGCTCTTGCTTTTCACATACTTCTCAAAGCGACAATGTTTTTCACTCTTATTATCATTCATCGAAGCTTTGATCTATATGTTGTCATCAATTACCAAAAAGGGGGAGATTGAAAGTGCAACTATCCCTAGGTGGTTTTGGTAATTCCTAACAACATATAGCTCATTGAGCTAATGCTATTCCAAGATTAATATTTCAGGAAAAGCTCAATGAATGGCATGGCATGGATGAGGAAAGTGGACCCCTCAAAATACTAAGGACAAAAAGTTGGCTCAAGCTCAAAGCTCAATACTCTACATTTTATATTTTAGTGATCCAAGATCACATTGAGTCTATAGGAAAAGCCAATACTATCAAGGAGGGATGAGGTGTTGCTTTATGAGGTTCTTGCTTCATAGTGCTTAGTGATATGCTCCAAATCCCTCAACTACCTTCCCACATCCACATATGACCTAAACCAAAAGTTAAACTCGGCCCCACCGATTCTTTCTATCCGGCGCCACCGAGCTCAGATGTCATAGCCACTGCCACAAACCCTAGGAAAATCGGTCTCACCGATAGGGATCTCGGTCACACCGAGATGGGGTTGTAATCTCTCTGTTTCCCTTCGTAACGTTTCGGTCCTACCGAGATGAGCGATCGGTCCCACCGAGATTGCAATGTAAACTCTCTGTTTCCCTTTTGTAACATTTCGGTCCCACCGAAATGAGCAAATCGGTCCCACCGAGTTTACCTGACCAACTCTCTGGTTAGCTTATTACCAAAATCGGTCCCACCGAGTTTGTGTAATCGGTCACACCGAGATTACGTTATGCCCTAACCCTAACCATATTGGTCCTACCGAGTTGCATCTCAGTCCCACCAAAAATCCTAACGGTCAATAGGTTTGCTAAATCGGTCCGACCGAGTTTCTCAATTCGGCCTCACCGAGATTGGTAAATTGTGTGTAACGGTTAGTTTTTGTGTGGAGGCTATATATACCCCTCCACCCACTCTTCATTCGTGGAGAGAGCCATCAGAACATACCTACACTTCCAATACACATTTTCTGAGAGAGAACCACCTACTCATGTGTTGAAGCCAAGATATTCCATTCCCACCATATGAATCTTGATCTCTAGCCTTCCCCAAGTTGCTTTCCACTCAAGTCTTCTTTCCACCGAATCCATATCCTGTGAGAGAGAGTTGAGTGTTGGGGAGACTATCATTTGAAGCACAAGAGCAAGGAGTTCATCATCAACACACCATTTGTTACTTCTTGGAGAGTGGTGTCTCCTAGATTGGCTAGGTGTCACTTGGGAGCCTCCGACAAGATTGTGGAGTTGAACCAACGAGTTTGTAAGGGCAAGGAGATCGCCTACTTCGTGAAGATCTACCGCTAGTGAGGCAAGTCCTTCATGGGCGATGGCCATGATGGGATAGACAAGGTTGCTTCTTCGTCGACCCTTCGTGGGTGGAGCCCTCCGTGGACTCGCGCAACCGTTACCCTTCATGGGTTGAAGTCTCCATCAATGTGGATGTATGATAGCACCACCTATCGGAACCACGACAAAAACATCCATGTCTCCAATTGCGTTTGAATTCTCCAAACCCTTCCCTTTACATTCTTGCAAGTTTCATGCTTTACTTTCCGCTGCTCATAGACTCTTTGCATGCTTGCTTGAATTATCTTAAGATTGCTTGACTTGTGCTAAGATAGCTAAAATCTGCCATAGACTAAAATTGGGAAAAGGATAGATTTTTAATTGGTCAAGTAGTCTAATCACCCCCCCTCTAGACATACTTTCGATCCTACAAGTGGTATCAGAGCTTTTATCTCCATTTGCTTTGATTTCCATAGCTTTTGGTGGTCATAGCCTTGGTTTCACCACCTAGGAGAGTATGGCGTCTAGTGAGGGAAATTACCACCGTAGAGGTCCTTACTTTGATGGTACTAATTTTGCTAGTTGGAAGCATAAGATGAAAATGCATATTCTTGGTCATAACCCCGCCGTTTGGGCTATTGTGTGTGTTGGCTTGCAAGGTGAATTCTTTGATGGGAGAGAACAGTATCGTGAAGCTACCATGGAAGAGTTGAAGATGCTACAATACAATGCTCAAGCTTGTGATATCCTCCTCAACGGATTGTGCCCCAAAGAATTCAACAAAATAATCTGTCTTGAGAATGCAAAGGAAATTTGGGATACTTTGATCGATATGCACGAAGGTACCGACTCCGTCAAGGAATCCAAGTTGGATATGCTTCAAAGTCAACTTGACAAGTTCAAAATGAAGGATGGTGAAGGTGTCGCTGAAATGTACTCTAGGCTTGCTCTTATCACAAATGAGATTGTCGGCTTAGGAAGTGAAGAGATGACCGATAGATTCATCATCAAGAAGATCCTAAGAGCCTTGGATGGAAAATACGATACCGTATGCACATTGATCCAAATGATGCCAAATTACAAAGATCTCAAGCCAACGGAAGTCATTGGAAGAATTGTTGCTCATGAGATGTCACTCAAGGATAAGGAGGAGCTCCATAACAAGTCAAGTGGTGCTTACAAAGCCTCATGTGAAGCCCCCACATCATCAAGTGAGAAACAAACCTTCAATGAAGAATTGAGCTTAATGGTGAAGAACTTCAACAAGTTCTACAAGAATAGAAGCAAAGAGAGAAGTTCCAAGTCAAGGTCCTACAATGACAAAAGATCTTCTAGTCGAGAGCGAAACTGCTACAATTGTGGAAGACCCAGACATTACTCCAATGAGTGTACGACTCCCCACAAGAGAAGAGAAGATTCTCCAAAAAGAAGAAGTAGAAGAGAAGAATCACCATCAAGGGAGAGAAGGAGTAGGGATGATCGATATGAACGAAGACCCTCTCGGAGAAGCAAGGATTCGGAAAGGAAGGACAAGTCATCAAGGAGCTACACAAAACGAAGACATCAAGCTCATGTTGGAGAATGGGTATCCGGCTCCAACTCCGACAATGACTCCGAGAGAAGCTATCACTCCGACTCCGAATATACTCAAGATGAAGGTATTGCCGGTCTAGCACTTGTGTCAACCAACTCCTACAACATATTTGATTCACCAAATGAAGGAATTGGAAGATGCTTCATGGCCAAAGGTCCAAAGGTATCACACCCCGAGTATGTTGATTTCAATAGTGATGAAGATGACTTGTTAGGTGATGATGATTTACTTGTTGACAACTATAGTGATGAATACTATGATGAAACGAATGACAATGATAAGGAGAAGATTGAGTCTCTAACTAAATAACTAAACACTCTTAAGTTAGCTCATGAAACTATCTTAGGAGATCATCGAGAACTTTTAAGGACTCATGAGAAATTACGTTTTGAGAAGCTCAACCTTGAGCAAGAGCATGAGTTCTTAAAGGCAATCAATGATGATCTTCGCAAGAAAAGTTCTTCTTACATTGCCAAGCGTTTACTCTTATCCACCTACATGCCTCAAGTCAAGTCTAGTAACAAGAACAAGAAAGATTCTTCCTCTAGTAGTAACAATAATCATGATAAATCCAATATTGTTGTTTCTAGTAGTTCTCTTGATTCCACCAATGATTCTCTTAGCCAAGTTACACTTGAGCAAGAAAATAGCTTATTGAAGGGAATCATAGAGAAAGGTGTTTACAAGAGCCTTGCCGGGAATAAGCAATTCGAGGAAATTGTACGCAAGCAAGGAAGGCACCGGAAGAATCAAGGTATTGGTTTTGAACGAAAGTTCAATGCCAATGGAGTTGAGTGGGAACAAGATCAATACCCCAAGACGAAGTTTGTTCCTCAACAAGAGAAGTATGATCCTACTTCTTTCAAAGGTACACAAGCTCAAGATGATCTTCCACCACAAGACCACAAGCAAAAAGGCAAGGACAAGCTTCAAGAGGAAATTGATGTATTTGAAGAAGCTCCTAAGGCCTTGGTCAAGTGGGTTCCCAAGACTACATCAAGTTCCACTTCATCAAGTACAACTACAACTCTGAGGATTCCCATCAAGATGGTGTGGATCCCGAAGAAGAAGAACTAGAGAGTTCTTGAGGGTGACTCCACCAACATACTTCACTCTTATCATTTTGGCAAGAACAAGTGCAATCAACTTCCACATCTTGCAATAGTTCAAGGAGTCACAAACCCTCTTGTTGGTAAGACAAGGGACAAGGTAACCTAATGCTCTCATAGACATCACCTTGTGTGTGCATCACTCTATGTCTATGGATATCCTTGTTTGTTCCTTGTGGGACTAACCCGTGTAGGTATTGAAAGTGCAACTCACTCCAAAGGATAGCTCCGAATGATCTACATCAACTTAGAGCATCCACATCTTCAACACCCACATGAAGTCATCATCGACAAAACCCAAGGTTAGTTCATCCCTCTTAAGGGGGGATCTCACATGTAGGGGGAGCTTTACTCTAACAATTGAGTTAATGCAACTCTAATGGTGTGAAAACAACAATGCTTTATGTAAAAGTGGTAACCCCACTTGTGCTTAAACGATGAGTATGACCTATGATCAAATGTTCTCATTTGACTCCTAAGTCAATATACTCATATATAGATGACCTAGTCATCGCCAATTGCTTGATAGATGCTAGAATTGGTTGTGCATGCTTTGCCATTTTATTGTGTGAGCATGTTGGTTGCATAATTTACTCATTCGAGGACATCCACTTGTTGTTTTGATTGATTGGTTTCCTTTTCTTTTGGCCAAGTGGATGGACAAGAATGCCTAAGAACCTTCTCTAGCTATCTATGCTTTTCTCGTCTCAAACTCTATTCATGCTGCATCACAAAGTTTGATCAAGTCAGGTTCGAACCACTCTGTGTGAGGAGCACTCGGAGTCCCCGATTCGTCATAGACTTAAACATCCAAAACTTCTTTGTGTATTTCGGTCTGATCGATTCATCCATTTCGGTCATACCGAGATCACTAAGTCGATCTAGGTTTTCAATCTCGGTGCAACTAATTCGAACTTTTCGGTCACACCGAGTTTCAGTAACTGCTTGCAGTTATGAATCTCAGTGCCACCGAGTTGTTCCACTCGGTCACACCGACAGGGTCAGGCTATATATATCCACGGGTCAAATTTTGGAAAACTTTCCGAACCTCCTCGCCCGCGCTTAGCCTGCTCTGCCTTCCTGGGTCTCCGGATCGTCCTCCTCGTCGCCAGTTGCCTCCTGCCGCTGGTCTCCGCCGCCGTCAACGGGAATCATCGCGGTCGTTGCCGCCGTAGCAAGTTCATCGCCGAACTAGGGTATCGACTTGAACTTTGTGCTGTTCTAACTCCGATTCCCCAACACATTGCTTTGCCATGAATCTTGCCACGATTAAAACCATTCTATCCATCGAAAACACTCTGTAGTTTAGTCGTGAATTGAAAATTTAGGGTTAGGTTTCCGCCGAAACCATCTCGGACCGACCGAGTTGATGAAATCGGTTCCACCAATTTGGCTTAGGCCATTGCACATGTGATTCTCGGTCTGACCGAGTATTGCAAATCGGTGTGACCGAGTTTAGCACTTTGTGAAACCCTAGCAGTCTCGGTGCCACCGAACTGTGACTCGGTCTGACCGAGTTCACTAGTTTAGGTTCCAAAAGCTGCTTTGGTATCACCGAGTTTGCAAATCGGTAGATCCGAAATGCTTTTTGTGGAAAACTAAAACTAAGTTTTTAATTCATTCTTTTGCAAAAAACCTCTGTATTTTGTCATGCTCATCCACTCTACCTCATCTATAATCTATTCACAGGGTCTATTGTCGGTGTTTGCATCATGTCAGATCAGAGTGGCAGTCAGAACAAGTCAGAGGAGCAGGTTCACTTGAGTGAGGGCACTAGTCCCTCTAGCAGCTCAGATGATGGCAGCAGGAGCACACCAAGCAATCTGCCAAAGGCTGCCACCAGGGCCAGCAAGAAAAGAACCTCAGAGTCAGAGGATGAGGACTATGTGGCTGAGGAAGAAGAAACCACCTCAAAGAGGAAAGTCCTGAAGAAGGAATATGGCACAGCTGCTGCCACCAAGCCAGGAATGAAGCAAAAGGTTCCTGCCAAGAGAGCTCCAATGTCTAAGGCCAGAGCATCTACTCACGAGACTTTGGGATCTGCACCCAAAGAGCAGGTTGTGGCAGAAAAGAAAAGGAAGGAAAGGGTCAAAAAGACCACTACTAGAGTGCTTGGGAGATCTTTAATCATGAAAGACTCTGAAGAAGAGGAAGAGGAAGAGGAAGAGGATGCAGCACCAGCACCCAAAGCTCAAACGCTTATGGGAGATGCCATAAGATCCGGGGTTGCTCAATCTAAGCCCAAAGGAACTTCCAAGCCAGCTGCTCCAAAACCCAAAATTGCACCAAAGAGGAGTACCAGGAACATTCCAGCTGCTGAGAAAAACAAGGCCCCAGTGCCTGAAACTGTTGCTGAAGAAGAAGATGATGAGACACATGTTTTGAGGAAGCTAAAGCCAAAAATTCCAGATCATAATGATGCTCATCCTGTAGCAGAAAACATGAAGATCAGGAAGGACTTAGGATTGAGGCTATGGAGAGAGTCAGATCCATATGCCACCAGAAGGAGAACTGCTATGGACTACAGGTTCCATATCAAAGAACAACAGGATTTTTATGAGATAGTGTTGCTTGACAAGAAACCAATAGTATGTGACATGAGATGGGTCAACTGGGAGTACATCAAGGAGAATGAAGAACATTATCCAGGAGTATATGACAGTTTCAAGGCTTGTGGAGTTGATGAGTTTGTGGCTCATAAGCTCACAAAGTGGAATGATGAGCTTATCATGCAGTTCTACTCCACAACTCACTTCTACCCAGATGGTATGATAGTCTGGGTGTCTGAAGGCACTAGATACCAGTCAACAGTAGCAGAATGGGCTCAATTGATCAATGCTACTGAAGAGAATGAAGATGACTTGTATGTTTATGCCAAGAAGAAGAAGGATCACAACTCCATGGCTAGCATGTACAAGGAGATTCCTGATGCAGATCTTGAGACTCACCAATTTGGATAAGTAAAACACCTGCTGTCAGGACTGCCTACTATCAATTGGATCCTCAGGCACACTCTTCTGCCCAAGTCTGGTGATCACAGAATGATCAGAGGCCACTCCATCAATCCGCTACATATATTTGATGTGCCACAAAAGTTCAAGGTCATGAGTCTTATAGTTGAAACTATCAAGAGGACAGTTGCTGACCAAAAGAGAAGCTGTGGGTATGCACCACAGATCCAGGAGTTGATTAACTCCAAGATGGGCACTGGCACATACTTGTTGGACAAGGAGCACATGCATATCTATCCAGACTTTGAGGACAACCAAGTGGTCATGAATGAGGATGAACCAGCTTCTGTGCACGTTCAAGCAAAGAGGGAGAAGGCAAAGGCTGAGAAAGCTGCAAAGATGCTAACCATGGAAGAGGCATCTCAGTATCTTCTGAAGAGCAAGCAATATCAACTCGGCTACTTGATTGCATCCACTCTAAGGATTGAGAAAGGGCTGGCCACCCCGACTCAAAACCAGGAGAGCTTGGAAAGGATCGTGGAGTAGAAGTTCTATGACATGGATGTGAAGGTAACTGAGATCCAGTCTGTTGTGGAGCAACTTCAGGATGATATGCAGGAGAGGAAGGGCAAGACAACCACTGATGCTTTTGCTAGAGTGCCCAGAGGACAAAGATCTGCTGCAGTGCCTGTTCCAGACACCAGAGCAACTTCATCTGCACCAGCTACATCTTCAGTGCCTCCAGCTCCATCACCTACTCCATCAGCTCCATCTACATCAACTGAAGCCTTCGTTCTTGGAGTTATCCGAACACCACCACCTGAAGACCAAGCCTGAGAGACGATTTAGTGCTATGCATTTTCTAGGAACTTTTTGGTAACTTGTTGCCAAAGGGGAGAAAAATGTATAGATCATAGGCTTCAAGAGAGAGCGTTGCTTTTTTTATTCTCTCTTGCTTTGGTGGTTGAACTTTATTTGCTTGATTGAGATACTTTCTGTCTGTGTGATACTTGGATGATCATGTGTGTTTGATCATATGCTACATTAATGCTTGTTGGATGACATTATCAATTGATCCCTATATGATCATTCACTTTGCTTGGTGATGAGTGCATGTATTTAATTATTATCATTTTGAGCGCTCCACCAAGAGGTATGTGACATGGAAGAGTAACCCATGAGCCTAATTCTCTGTGCATTTGCAGTGCAAAGAAAATCATAAACTATGCACAAATTTAGGGGAGCTCTTGCTTTTCACATACTTCTCAAAGCGACAATGTTTTTCACTCTTATTATCATTCGTCGAAGCTTTGATCTATATGTTGTCATCAATTACCAAAAAGGGGGAGATTGAAAGTGCAACTTTTCCTAGGTGGTTTTGGTAATTCCTAACAACATATAGCTCATTGAGCTAATGCTATTCCAAGATTAATATTTCAGGAAAAGCTCAATGAATGGCATGGCATGGATGAGGAAAGTGGACCCCTCAAAATACTAAGGACAAAAAGATTGGCTCAAGCTCAAAGCTCAAGACTCTACATTTTATATTTTAGTGATCCAAGATCACATTGAGTCTATAGCAAAAGCCAATACTATCAAGGAGGGATGAGGTGTTGCTTGATGAGGTTCTTGCTTCATAGTGCTTAGTGATATGCTCCAAATCCCTCAACTACCTTCCCACATCCACATATGACCTAACCAAAAGTAAACTCGGCCCCACCGATTCTTTCTATCCGGCGCCACCGAGCTCAGATGTCATAGCCACTGCCACAAACCCTAGGAAAATTGGTCTCGCAGATAGGGATCTCGGTCACACCGAGATGGGGTTGTAATCTCTCTGTTTCCCTCCGTAACATTTCGGTCCTACCGAGATGAGCGATCGGTCCCACCGAGATTGCAATGTAAACTCTCTGTTTCCCTTTTGTAACATTTCGGTCCCACCGAAATGAGCAAATCGGTCCCACCGAGTTTACCTGACCAACTCTCTGGTTAGCTTATTACCAAAATCGGTCCCACCGAGTTTGTGTAATCGGTCACACCGAGATTACGTTATGCCCTAACCCTAACCCTAACCATATCGGTCCTACCGAGTTGCATCTCAATCCCACCAAAAATCCTAACGGTCAATAGGTTTGCTAAATCGGTCCGACCGAGTTTCTCAATTCGGTCTCACCGAGATTGGTAAATTGTGTGTAACGGTTAGTTTTTGTGTGGAGGCTATATATACCCCTCCACCCACTCTTCATTCATGGAGAGAGCCATCAGAACATACCTACACTTCCAATACACATTTTCTGAGAGAGAACCACCTACTCATGTGTTGAGGCCAAGATATTCCATTCCCACCATATGAATCTTGATCTCTAGCCTTCCCCAAGTTGCTTTCCACTCAAGTCTTCTTTCCACCAAATCCATATCCTGTGAGAGAGAGTTGAGTGTTGGGGAGACTATCATTTGAAGCACAAGAGCAAGGAGTTCATCATCAACACACCATTTGTTACTTCTTGGAGAGTGGTGTCTCCTAGATTGGCTAGGTGTCACTTGGGAGCCTCCGACAAGATTGTGGAGTTGAACCAAGGAGTTTGTAAGGGCAAGGAGATCGCCTACTTCGTGAAGATCTACCGCTAGTGAGGCAAGTCCTTCATGGGCGATGGCCATGATGGGATAGACAATGTTGCTTCTTCGTGGACCCTTCGTGGGTGGAGCCCTCCGTGGACTCGCGCAACCATTACCCTTCGTGGGTTGAAGTCTCCATCAACGTGGATGTATGATAGCACCACCTATCGGAACCACGACAAAAACATCCGTGTCTCCAATTGCGTTTGAATTCTCCAAACCCTTCCCTTTACATTCTTGCAAGTTGCATGCTTTACTTTCCGCTGCTCATAGACTCTTTGCATGCTTGCTTGAATTGTATTAAGATTGCTTGACTTGTGCTAAGATAGCTAAAATCTGCCATAGACTAAAATTGGGAAAAGGATAGATTTTTAATTGGTCAAGTAGTCTAATCACCCCCCCTCTAGACATACTTTCGATCCTACAAGTGGTATCAGAGCTTTGGTCTCCATTTGCTTTGATTTCCATAGCTTTTGGTGGTCATAGCCTTGGTTTCACAACCTAGGAGAGTATGGCATCTAGCGAGGGAAATTACCACCATAGAGGTCCTTACTTTGATGGTACTAATTTTGCTAGTTGGAAGCATAAGATGAAAATGCATATTCTTGGACATAACCCCGCCGTTTGGGCTATTGTGTGTGTTGGCTTGCAAGGTGAATTCTTTGATGGGAGAGAACAGTATCGTGAAGCTACCGTGGAAGAGTTGAAGATGCTACAATACAATGCTCAAGCTTGTGATATGCTCCTCAACGGATTGTGCCCCGAAGAATTCAACAAAATAAGCCGTCTTGAGAATGCAAAGGAAATTTGGGATACTTTGATCGATATGCACGAAGGTACCGACTCCGTTAAGGAATCCAAGTTGGATGTGCTTCAAAGTCAACTTGACAAGTTCAAAATGAAGGATGGTGAAGGTGTCGCTGAAATGTACTCTAGGCTTGCTCTTATCACAAATGAGATTGTCGGCTTAGGAAGTGAAGAGATGACCGACAGATTCATCATCAAGAAGATCCTAAGAGCCTTGGATGGAAAATACGATACAGTATGCACATTGATCCAAATGATGCCAAATTACAAAGATCTCAAGCCAACGGAAGTCATTGGAAGAATTGTTGCTCATGAGATGTCACTCAAGGATAAGGAGGAGCTCCATAACAAGTCAAGTGGTGCTTACAAAGCCTCATGTGAAGCCCCCACATCATCAAGTGAGAAACAAACCTTCAATGAAGAATTGAGCTTAATGGTGAAGAACTTCAACAAGTTCTACAAGAATAGAAGCAAAGAGAGAAGTTCCAAGTCAAGGTCCTACAATGACAAAAGATCTTCTAGTCGAGAGCGAAACTGCTACAATTGTGGAAGACCCGGACACTACTCCAATGAGTGTACGACTCCCCACAAGAGAAGAGAAGATTCTCCAAAAAGAAGAAGTAGAAGAGAAGAATCACCATCAAGGGAGAGAAGGAGTAGGGATGATCGATATGAACGAAGACCCTCTCGGAGAAGCAAGGATTCAGAAAGGAAGGACAAGTCATCAAGGAGCTACACAAAACGAAGACATCGAGCTCATGTTGGAGAATGGGTATCCGGCTCCGACTCCGACAATGACTCCGAGAGAAGCTATCACTCCGACTCCGAATATACTCAAGATGAAGGTGTTGCCGGTCTAGCACTTGTGTCAACCAACTCCTACAACATATTTGATTCACCAAATGAAGGAATTGGAAGATGCTTCATGGCCAAAGGTCCAAAGGTATCACAACCCGAGTATGTTGATTTCAATAGTGATGAAGATGACTTGTTAGGTGATGATGATTTACTTGTTGAAAACTATAGTGATGAATACTATGATGAAACGAATGACAATGATAAGGAGAGGATTGAGTCTCTAACTAAATAACTAAACACTCTTAAGTTAGCTAATGAAACTATCTTAGGAGATCATCGAGAACTTTTAAGGACTCATGAGAAATTACGTTTTGAGAAGCTCAACCTTGAGCAAGAGCATGAGTTCTTAAAGGCAATCAATGATGATCTTCGCAAGAAAAGTTCTTCTTACATTGCCAAGCGTTTACTCTTATCCACCTACATGCCTCAAGTCAAGTATAGTAACAAGAACAAGAAAGATTCTTCCTCTAGTAGTAACAATAATCATGATAAATCCAATATTGTTGTTTCTAGTAGTTCTCTTGATTCCACTAATGATTCTCTTAGCCAAGTTACACTTGAGCAAGAAAATAGCTTATTGAAGGGAATCATAGAGAAATGTGTTTACAAGAGCCTTGCCGGGAATAAGCAATTCGAGGAAATTGTACGCAAGCAAGGAAGGCACCGGAAGAATCAAGGTATTGGTTTTGAACAAAACTTCAATGCCAATGGAGTTGAGTGGGAAGAAGATCAATACCCCAAGACGAAGTTTGTTCCTCAACAAGAGAAGTATGATCCTACTTCTTTCAAAGGTACACAAGCTCAAGATGATCTTCCACCACAAGACCACAAGCAAAAAGGCAAGGACAAGCTTCAAGAGGAAATTGATGTATTTGAAGAAGCTCCTAAGGCCTTGGTCAAGTGGGTTCCCAAGACTACATCAAGTTCCACTTCATCAAGTACAACTACAACTCCGAGGGTTCCCATCAAGATGGTGTGGATCCCAAATAAGAAGAACTAGAGAGTTCTTGAGGGTGACTCCACCAAGAAACCTCTGTATTTTGCAAAAAACCTCTGTATTTTGTCATGCTCATCCACTCTACCTCATCTATAATCTATTCACAGGGTCTACTGTCGGTGTTTGCATCATGTCAGATCAGAGTGACAGTCAGAACAAGTCAGAGGAGCAGGTTCACTTGAGTGAGGGCACTAGTCCCTCTAGCAGCTCAGATGATGGCAGCAGGAGCACACCAAGCAATCTGCCAAAGGCTGCCACCAGGGCCAGCAAGAAAAGAACCTCATAGTCAGAGGATGAGGACTATGTGGCTGAGGAAGAAGAAACCACCTCAAAGAGGAAAGTCCTAAAGAAGGAATATGGCACAACTGCTGCCACCAAGCCAGGAATGAAGCAAAAGGTTCCTGCCAAGAGAGCTCCAATGTCTAAGGCCAGAGCATCTACTCAAGAGACTTTGGGATCTGCACCCAAAGAGCAGGTTGTGGCAGAAAAGAAAAGGAAGGAAAGGGTCAAAAATACCACTGCTAGAGTGCTTGGGAGATCTTCAATCATGAAAGACTCTGAAGAAGAGGAAGAGGAAGAGGATGCAGCACCAGCACCCAAAGCTCAAACGCTTATGGGAGATGCCATAAGATCCGGGGTTGCTCAATCTAAGCCCAAAGGAACTTCCAAGCCAGCTGCTCCAAAACCCAAAATTGCACCAAAGAGGAGTACCAGGAACATTCCAGCTGCTGAGAAAAACAAGGCCCCAGTGCCTGAAACTGTTGCTGAAGAAGAAGATGATGAGACACATGTTTTGAGGAAGCTAAAGCCAAAAATTCCAGATCATAATGATGCTCATCCTGTAGCAGAAAACATGAAGATCAGGAAGGACTCAGGATTGAGGCTATGGAGAGAGTCAGATCCATATGCCACCAGAAGGAGAACTGCTGTGGACTACAGGTTCCATATCAAAGAACAATAGGATTTTTATGAGATAGTGTTGCTTGACAAGAAACCAATAGTATGTGACATGAGATGGGTCAACTGGGAGTACATCAAGGAGAATGAAGAACATTATCGAGGAGTATATGATAGTTTCAAGGCTTGTGGAGTTGATGATTTTGTGGCTCAGAAGCTCACAAAGTGGAATGATGAGCTTATCATGCAGTTCTACTCCACAACTCACTTCTACCCAGATGGCAAGATAGTCTGGATGTCTGAATGCACTAGATACCAGTCAACAGTAGCAGAATGGGCTCAATTGATCAATGCTCCTGAAGAGAATGAATATGACTTGTAATGCTTATGCCAAGAAGAAGAAGGATCACAACTCCATGGCTAGCATACAAGAAGATTCGTGATGCAGATACCTACACTTCCAATACACATTTTCTGAGAGAGAACCACCTACTCATGTGTTGAGGCCAAGATATTCCATTCCCACCATATGAATCTTGATCTCTAGCCTTCCCCAAGTTGCTTTCCACTCAAGTCTTCTTTCCACCGAATCCATATCCTGTGAGAGAGAGTTGAGTGTTAGGGAGACTATCATTTGAAGCACAAGAGCAAGGAGTTCATCATCAACACACCATTTGTTACTTCTTGGAGAGTGGTGTCTCCTAGATTGGCTAGGTGTCACTTGGGAGCCTCCGACAAGATTGTGGAGTTGAACCAAGGAGTTTGTAAGGGCAAGGAGATCGCCTACTTTGTGAAGATCTACCACTAGTGAGGCAAGTCCTTCGTGGGCGATGGCCATGATGGGATAGACAAGGTTGCTTCTTCGTGGACCCTTCGTGGGTGGAGCCCTCCGTGGACTCGCGCAACCATTACCCTTCATGGGTTGAAGTCTCCATCAACGTGGATGTACGATAGCACCACCTATCAGAACCACGACAAAAACATCCGTGTCTCCAATTGCGTTTGAATTCTCCAAACCCTTCCCTTTACATTCTTACAAGTTGCATGCTTTACTTTCCGCTGCTCATAGACTCTTTGCATGCTTCCTTTAATTGTGTTAAGATTGCTTGACTTGTGCTAAGATAGCTAAAATCTGCCAAATAATGAAATTGGGAAAAGGATAGATTTTTAATTGGTCAAGTAGTCTAATCACCCCCCTCTAGACATACTTTCGATCCTACAGTACTCACAAGAGCAAAGAAGCGACTAGCATAGTTGCGATATCCTAGGTTTTGCAGCACTAGTTCTATCGCCAATATACGTCGGGTGCTATGTGATTTCTCTGGTAGCACCATCTTTTTCAAGGACTTTGCTTGTACTCCTTCAGGTTCTGCAATCACCCTCTTCCTTTTGGATGTCTGAAACACAAGAACAAAATTTGAATGGAAAAAACATGGTATGACGACAAATGGAATAGGTGTTGTAATGGATGGGCATGGCATCTTCACATATATCATGAGTAAACAAAGCAGATGACGATGCAACGAAGCAAAAGAAAGGTAAGACACCTGATGCAAGATATGTGCAACCAATAAAATCTTGCCAAATTAGAACATGCACCTTATTGAGTGAACAGGATAGGCCATCTGCCTTTGACTCCTTGAGCTCAGAATAGTCATTAGGATCATATTCTGAATACGAATCTATAGGTCAAGAGCATGTGGGTTTCATATCATCCACAATGGACCTCAATCCCTTGATGCCAAGTTTGTTACCCATTGAACTGTTCTGCAATATTCTTCTGATGTGCGCATTCTTATATTCATTGTGATTACGTACAATATCTGTAAAGCATGAAAACACAAATAGTAGTGAGATTATCTTTGTAATGCAGAGGATATTGTAATATAATAGAGGCTCCCTGTAAACCCTTGTGTGCTATCACTGGATTCTGATGAGAGAGCCCATGTGTGCTGTAATATGGTGAGTAGATTAATATAATCTGGCACAACTACACAAAAAAGCTCCCTGTTGGGGGCCCCAGATGTAAGGATAGTTGGCAGATGTTAGGTTCATAATATACCGTATAGAAAGTTTATTGCCAAACCATGATAAAGAGAACGCAGAGCCAGTAGGTAGATCATAGTGTAGATAATAGGGGTACACAATAACCACCATAAATAAACCGGGAAAGCAGAACTGGCTGGAAAACATAGGGTTTTGCCGCTACTAATATGCAGCCTATCGATCACCTACATGCCATCTCTATTCATCTGAAGGCGCACAACTGTTACTATCAGTTTAGTCTATCAAAGACCGCGTGGTTCCCACCATTTCCGGGGCATTATGGAAGACCAACTCAAAGTGCGAAATAATTTAGCAGAACTGGTCCAATAGAGGTGTCGACTGCAGATGTCCCTGCTCCCCTTCCTGACAAGGAACATACTGTGCTTACTAAAGAATAATAGAAGAGGAACATGTTAAAGAACAGAAGAGGAAGCATATTCTGCATGTCTGCATGCAAGTCGCGTGACTTTTTTCATTTGGGTCAGTCGACCATTTCAGGCGGTTGGATGAAGATCCTACATCTCCTAACCCTTCTTCTTCCTCGTCTCCGATTCTTCCCATATAGAACACCGCACGGCCACGGGCCGAACCACCGGCCCCCACCGTCTGTGTTCCTCCTCCACCCCACCCCCACCCACATCGAGTTTTCTTCGTTCGGTGAGGCCCCACCGCCACCCCCCACAACCAACGTCCCCACCCGAGCCCCTTCCTTCGCACCGGTGAACTCTGGCGAGCTCTGAAAAATCGACTAACCCAATTGTGAAATTTAGTCTACTGTCATTTAACTAGTGTGGAATATAAAAGAGGAAAACCATAAGCATTGCGAGTATAGTGTTGAGCGTGCCATGGCGGATCTGAAGGTGCAAACCGGACAAAGGCAACTTCGCAACCAATGTTTGCTTTCAACTAGCAAGTAAGTGATGGACAAGAAATCAAAGTAAAGTAGTGGCGATCTATTTTCTTGCTACGATAAATAAGTTGAGCAGGTACGAAAGAGTACCGCCTCTGGTGCGGTGCCGTGTATGCATCTGCTGAGAATTTGACGGTGCTGCGGTAGCGATGGCTGTCGGCAGCATGGAAGCAGATCTAGGAGGGTAGACGGTGGCGGCGGGGCGCGGTGGACGAGACGGTCATAGGAGCGGTGCTGGCAATGTGGACGACGGCGGGGATGAAGCGAGAGAACGGGATGTAAGGATCCCGGTCTGAAGCCGTGGATGAGAGAGGTCAATCTCTTGTAATGGATGACGATGTCGGGGTATCAGCTCCGGCATGGTGGAGGAGGACGGCGGTGGATGGGGTGGCGGACGGAGGAGGCTGGGGTGGAGAGGGTGTTTTGGCGCCAACGGAGTACGAATGGGGAAATGGAGGGAGAGAGGAAGGGGGAACCATGTCTTCAGGGTGCGCTTGTCTCAAATGCCAGGAAATCTACAAACTTAGCCCCCATTTAAATTTTCCTACATCGCAACAATATTAGTCGGTTGGGGATAGGACGGTAATCTCGCATACACAGAATATTTGCCGACGAGAGTTTGTTTTTGGCGCCCACCGTGTATGAGTCGGGGAGGGAGTCGATTTCGGCCGAGGAGACACTGTGTTTTGGCGCCCACCGTGTATGAATCCAGGTGAGAGGCAGTTATGTCATGTTTGAGTGAAATTACAAACCTACCCCTATAGAAATCGAGCCGATAGGCTTTGCGTGTCAGGGATAGGCAATAATTTCCATCCCACAGATTTTGGTTTCAGACGGTTACTGCGACTTTCCCCACTTCGTTCAAACTTTTGCACAACAAGAGTGCATGTTTACCATGCCAACTCAATTCGAATACAGTTTGTATTTTATTTTTGTTCGGGTAGGATCCATTTGCGATTGGAATAAAATTCTATATACATCATTTTTTATATATACTTTCAAAAGCACAACACCCTTTATACATAAATATGGTTTACATATGGCATGATCTCAGATTCATAAGGGTGTATCCATCTTAATTTGAACTTCCTAATATTTGAAACCACTTTATGTTGAAATCCAATGTATGCATTCCTCGCTAACTGTCTCCAATTAATGAGTGTTTCATGCGGTTTTTTTAGTTCTCAAACATGTATAATGTGTTTCACACACGCAACCTATAGTGTAATCCCGTTTAGACATTAATTGCATATAAATCATGCATTGTCTCTAATTAAAGAATCTATGGATCACTAATATTTATAAACTACATAACATTACACGTGTCCCCAAAATCAAATGAATATGCGTGTTTGATTCACCAATTTGTGTTATGATATTATCGATATCTTGGTCTCCAGTTTAAATATTTGAATCCCTTTTAATCCAGATATTCGTCTCATATAACTATCACTCATGCTTATATATGAGTATCTCTCTAGACCTATACACGTTCATCGTATCTCGGGTATCTCTCGTGCTATCTCTATGTCGACAATGATCTTTTATCTTTGCAACACACTGATGGTACTTTATCCCTCGACTTTCATCACTCTATCTCTCTCTAAGTATATCTCGCTCCCTGCTATGTGTCTCTAACTATGATTCTCCATATGAAATCTCTTTCTCTCACACAAACACAAACTTCATCTCCCGGGGTCTCATTTCTCTCTACTATTCCCCTGTGTGCCACTCTCACACCCCCTCTCACACATAGATGTCTGTCGCTCCTTAGATATGAGAAGCTACGACTCTTCCTCTTAAATATTTCTTTTTCACACACAAACACAAACTCTGTCTTCCAGGGTCTCATATCTCTCCACCATTCTCTTGTATGTCGCTCACTCACTCTCTCTTCCTAGAGATATCTTGCGTTCCCTCATATGTCTCTCTAGCTATTTTACTCTCGTTGTGAAATATCTTTCTCTCTCACAGACACAAAACTCCATCTCTCGGGATCTCATTTCTCTCTGATATTTGTTTGTATGTGACTCACATGCACACTCTCTCTATATCTCTCTCACCCACACACATAACTCAGCCTTCTGATCCACTCGACTCCTATCTCTAACACACACTAGCTAGCATCTTTATCTTTCTATTTATCTGTTTCTCCATCAACCTTCTTTCTCGCCCTCACTCTTGCTTCCTATCACGCGCACTATATATGTTTCTCTCTACATGCAGTCAAGTGCCCTCTTTTTTATCTTTCTCTCTCACACACATAACTTCACCCTCTGAACCACCCGGCGGTCATCTCCAACACTCAAACTAGCCGATGTCCCTCTAGCTAGCATCTTTATCTTTGTATCTATTTGTAGTTTCTCCGTCAACATTTCTTTCTCGCACGCACTCCTGCTTCCTATCACCCACACTATATATGTCTCTCCATACATGCATTTATAGGTTGATCTCTTTTGCACAATCGTTGTGTCTCGCTCCCTCTGCTTGCCATAGATGCATGCTCCAACCCACGCCACTATCTCTTAAAGACAAAAACACATGCTCAATTATCGAGCCTTCTTCCATGCACTCTCACATGCATGCATATTGTCATATCGATCTCTCCCATATCGTTGATCTTATGACTTATGTCTTCTTTATTTTATCTCGATCATGCTCGCACACACACACTTCCCACGTATACATGTATACCTCTCGCACATGCATGTTCAAGGTCTCCTATGTCTCCATACATAGTTAATCACCCTCAATCCTAACACCACATCGAATCGTTCTCTTCTTGTGTGCACATAACTTCCGCCTGGATGGGTAAAACACACACTCACACTTAACAATCTCCTTCTAGCTAACCCCCATCTCTTACTCTTCCCCTATATCCCCGAAACCAATAAGACCATCCCTTCGTTTAATTCCTGCCTACATGCACCATCGATATATAGTAATCTTCCTCGGTGTCTCTTGAAGAAACACATTCTCTCGATGTCGACTCCACTCACGCGCACACACCCTCTCTTCCCTCTCTACGGGCCTTTTCTCTCTCGCACCCCCTCGTTGGTGGCCTCTGTCATACACTATGATGAAGCCACGCACACTTAAATTACATCTGCCACCGAGGACCCCGCGTCACTGATAACCCACAAGTATAGGGGATCAATTGTAGCCTCTTTCGACAAGTAAGAGTGTCGAACCCAACGAGGAGCTAAAGGTAGAACAAATATTCCCTCAAGTTCTATCGACCACCGACACAACTCTACACACGCTTAACGTTTGCTTTACCTAGAACAAGTATGAAACCGGAAGTACTTTGTAGGTGTTTTTGGATAGGTTTGCAAGATAATAAAGAGCGTGTAAATAAAAAGTAGGGGCTGTTTAGATATGGAAGCAATAAAGTAAATATAGCGAGTGTGGAAAAGTGGTGGTAGGCGTTGCGAAATTGTCCCTAAGCAATTGACTACTTTACTAGACCGATAGCAAGTTTTATGTGGGAGAGGCCACCACTAGCATGTCATCCTTGACTTGGAATTCTATGCACTTATGATTGGAACTATTAGCAAGCATCCGCAACTAATAACATTCATTAAGGTAAAACCCAACCATAGCATTAAGATATATTGATCCCCTTTCAATCCCGTATGCATCAATTTATATGCTAGGTTGAAGTTTCTGTCACTCTTGCCCTCCAATACATAGTCCTATCAACATACAACTAACCCTATGGTGTGATCCACGCGCGCGCTCATATGATGGGCACCAAAGGACATCAACATAACCACAAGCAAATTAAACCAATCATAGCAATTCATCAACCACCGATAGGACAACGAAAATCTATTCAGACATCATAGGATGGCAACACATCATTGGATAATAATATGAAGCATAAAGCACCATGTTCAAGTAGAGGGTACAACGGGTTGCGGGAGAGTGGACCGCTGTAGATAGAGGGAGGAAGGTTGTAACGCCCCAAGACCGATGTGCCAGGTGTCATCCAGTTATTCGCTGTTGTTGCCTTGTCATTTCTTGCGTGTCATGCATTGCATATCATGTCATCATGTGCATTTCATTTGCATACGTGTTCGTCTCATGCATCCGAGCATTTTCCCAGTTGTCCGTTTTGCATTCCGGCGCTCCGTTCTCCTCCGGTGGTCATTTCTACCTTCTTCTCGTGTGTGGGGATTAAACATTTCCGGATTGGACCAAGACTTGCCAAGCGGCCTTGGTTTACTACCGGTAGACCGCCTGTCAAGTTTCGTACCATTTGGACTTCGTTTGATACTCCAACGGTTAACCGAGGGACCGAAAAGGCCTCGTGTGTGTTGCAGCCCAACACCCTTCCAAAGTGGCCCAAAACCCACCTAAACCTCCTCCATCATCTCAGTCGTTCGATCACGATCGCGTGGCCGAAAACCGCACCTTATTTGGACTCTCCTAGCTCCCTCTACCTATAAATATGTGATCCCCTCCGAAATTCGCGGTGCAAACCCTAGACCACCACCTCTCCGCGCCGACGGACATGTCCGGCCTCTCCTGCGCCAATCCGGAGCCGCCAAGTGTCTTCGCCGCCGCCGTTCTCCACCGCGCGCCGCCGCGGGCCTGCGCGGCCCAGATCCGGCCCGTGGGGCCCGAACCGCCGTCGCCCGCGCCTGTGCATC
>NC_041380.1:496999738-497045333 GCF_002162155.2 Triticum dicoccoides | reverse complement strand
GGAGCTCCGCCGCCGCCTCGCCAAGTCACCGGCGCCGCCCTCCGCCGTCGCCTAGCTCGCCGCCGGCCGGATCCGACCAGATCCGGGCTGGGACGACCTCCCGCCGCCGCCCCTGACTTCTCCGGCGCGGATCCGGCGAGATCCGCCGCCACCTCGGTTCGCGCGCCGGATGAACCCTAGATCTGGAGGTCCCCGAGTTTTCCATGTTTCATATGCCCATGTTCATCGCATCGTAACTTTGCATCCGTAGATCCGTTTTGGTCGTGTAGCATATCAAAATGTTCGTCTCAGAGAGTACATCATTTCATCCCATTGCATCATGTTCATTTGAGTTCATCTTGATGCCCGAAATGCTGTTAGAAGAGTTCTATTTGAGTTAATTGTCAGATCTGCTGCTCCAATTAGATATTTGTCATTTTTTGCCATGATTAATGTGTGCATGATATGCCCCTGAGTTCTACATGAGTTTTGTTATATGCTTTTCCATCTTTCCAGAGGTGTTATCCATGTATTTTTGTGATGTGTGTGGTGACTAGCACAAGCTTGCAAAGTGGTGCATTCGTTAATGCTGATTTCAGGGACTTAGGAATTCTCTAAGTCCTTGATCTGTTTTTATCAATATGCCATATGTTCATGTGGTTTCCTAGTGATCCGTGCCTCTTTTGAGGATGATCAGTAAGGATGTTTTGTTAATCTTGTAGTGCTCTATCCATCCATGTCTTTGTTTGCATTTATGGAGCACCCTAGCTTGAGTCAATTGAGCTCTACTTTTGCTATTTCGTGAATCTGGGCAGATTGTCTACTTGTTAGCGATTTTGCCGAGGATGTTGTAGTTGATCCTGCATGCTATGTTATTGTTCTTGCCATGTCTAGCTTGTATAATGTGTATTCTTGATGGGCGTATTCTTAGATTGTCATGACTTGCTCTATAGTGAGTGCATCGAGCTCATAAACATGCCTACTTGATATCTGATTTGCATGCTCCAGTTTTTCACTAAGTCTGAGAGTCTGATTATGTTTTTGCCATGCTCACATGCTTGCAAATGTATTTTCTGATCACTTTTGGCTCAAGGTCACTATAAGCTCTTTGAGTAGCTCCATGCCATGCTTTACTTTGCCATGTTCAGGTCCTGTAGCATGTAGTTTTCATGCTCCAAAGTGTGCTATCTGATCTGAAATTCCAGACAAGTGTTAATTTCACTAAGTCTGAAATCTATTTACCAAATGTCTTTTTGCCATGTTTGTTTGAACCTGTTAATGGATGAATTGGCCGTAGCTCAGTGTTCATCTTTTGTTAAGCATCATGAATAGATCCCTGCCATGTATTTTGTTGCCATGATTGAGTGCTGTAGCATGTCCATCTTGTTGCATTTAGATGGCTACTTGCTGTATATCGCAGACCGGTGCCATATTTGATTTGCTTGCCATTTCCAAACCGTAACTCCGATTCCGGTGATCTTTATATCGTTTCAAGCGATTTCATCTCACCTTTCCATGGCACACTTGGATTTCCAAGTTGAGGCCAGGTTCCATCTTTTCTTTGCAAATCATGCATATGCATCGCATACCGCATACCGCATATCATACCATGTTCATGTGTGGTTTGTTTACTATGCTGTGTGCTTCTTTCCGGTGTTTGCTTCTTCGGGTTGGATCCGATAACGTCGTGTTTGTGAGGACCCGTTCAACTACGTCCGTTTGTCTTCTTCATGGACTCGTTCTTCTTCCTTGCGGGATTTCAGGCAAGATGATCATACCCTCGAAATCACTTCTATCTTTGCTTGCTTAGTTGCTCGCTCTTTTGCTATGCCTATGCAGCGATACCTACCACTTGCTTATCATGCCTCCCATATTGTTGAACCAAGCCTCTAACCCACCTTGTCCTAGCAAACCGTTGTTTGGCTATGTTACCGCTTTGCTCAGCCCCTCTTATAGCGTTGTTAGTTGTAGGTGAAGATTGAAGTTTGTTCCTTGTTGGAACATGGAGATGTTGTTCCTTGTTGGAACATGTTTACTTGTTGGGATATCACATTATATCTAATTTAATTAATGCATCTATATACTTGGTAAAGGGTCGAAGGCTCGGCCTTATGCCTGGTGTTTTGTTCCACTCTTGCCGCCCTAGTTTCCGTCATATCGGTGTTATGTTCCCGGATTTTGCGTTCCTTACGCGGTTGGGTAATAATGGGAACCCCTTGACAGTTCGCCTTGAGTAAAACTCTTCCAGCAATGCCCAACATTGGTTTTACCATTCGCCACCTAGCCTTTTCTTTTCCCTTGGGGGTCGCGCGCCCAAGGGTCATCATTATTTTAATCCCCCGGGCCAGTGCTCCTCTGAGTGTTGGTCCAACTTGTCAGCCGCCGGTGGCCACCAGGGGCAACTCTGGGCTGGCCTACTGGAAGTTTAGACAATCCGGTGTGCCTTGAGAAAGAGATATGTGTAGCTCCTATCGGGATTTTTCGGCACATTCGGGCGGTGTTGCTGGTTTAGTTTTACCTTGTCGAAATGTCTTGTAACCGGGATTCCGAGTCTGATCGGGTCTTCCCGCTAGAAGGAATATCCTTCGTTGACCGTGAGAGCTTGTGATGGGCTAAGTTGGGACACCCCTGCAGGGATTTGAACTTTCGAAAGCCGTGCCTACGGTTATGGGCAGATGGGAATTTGTTAATGTCCGGTTGTAGAAAACCTGAAGTTGACCTTAATTAAAATGCATCAACCGCGTGTGTAACCGTGATGGTCTCTTTCCGGCGGAGTCCGAGAAGTGAACACGGTGTTGGAGTTATGCTTGACGTAGGTTGTTTTAGGATCACTTCTTGATCATACTTTCTCGAACGTGCTTTGCCTTCTCTTCTCGCTCTCATTTGCGTATGTTAGCCACCATATATGCTAGTCGCTTGCTGCAGCTCCACCTCATACCTTTACCTTACCCATAAGCTTAAATAGTCTTGATCGCGAGGGTGTGAGATTGCTGAGTCCCCGTGGCTCACAGATACTTCCAAAACCAGCTTGCAGGTGCCGTTGAACCGTGTAGATGACGCAACCAAGCTCAAGGAGGAGCTCGATGAAGATCTTGTCCTTTGTGTTGTTTTCGTTCTAGTTGATCAGTAGTGGAGCCCAGTTGGGGTCGATTGGGGACCGTGTCGCATTTGGGGTTCTTCTTTTATTTTGGTTCCGTAGACGGACCTTGATTGTATTTGGTTGTTGTAATGCTTTATTCATGTAATTGTGTGAAGTGGCGATTGTAAGCCAAGTATGTATCTTTTTCCCCTATTGTATTACTTGGGTTGTGTGAAGATCACCTCACTTGCGACATTGCTTTCAATGCGGTTATGCCTCTAAGTCGTGCTTCGACACGTGGGAGATATAGCCGCATCGAGGGTGTTACAAAGGTGATGGAGATGTTGGTGAAGATGATGGAGGTGTTGGTGTAGATCGCGGTGATGATGATGGCCCCCGGCGGCGTTCCGGCGCCATCAGAAGCGAGGGGGAGAGAGCCCC
Source organism: Triticum dicoccoides (assembly GCF_002162155.2). NCBI lineage: Eukaryota > Viridiplantae > Streptophyta > Magnoliopsida > Poales > Poaceae > Triticum > Triticum dicoccoides. The sequence goes on along the minus strand of NC_041380.1, from coordinate 497,041,834 downwards.
CTCCTCTTCTTCTTCCTTGACTTTCTCCCTAGATGGGAGAAGGGTTTCCCCTCTGGTCCATTCCCTCCATGGAGGCGGAAGGGCGAGAGCCCCTCCGAGATTGGATCTGTCTCTCTGTCTCTCTCTGTTTGTGCGTTCTCGTATTCTGCCCTTTCACCGTTTCTTATATATCCGAAGATCCGTAACTCCGATTGGATTCAAACCTTTGCTCTGATTTTTCCCGAAAATTAGCTTTCTTGCGGCCGAAGAAGAGCAGTAACCGCCTTACAGGGGGGGGGGCACGAGGGTCAGGGGCGTGCCCAGGGGGGCACCCCCTGCCTCGTGGCTCCCTCCGGCACCGTCTCGCGTTGATTTTCTTCCCATATTTCACATATATTCCAAAACAAATTCTCCGTCGGTTTTATTCCGTTTGGACTCCGTTTGATATGGATTTACTGCGAAACAAAAAACATGCAACAAACAGGAACTGACACTGAGCACTGGATCAATATGTTAGTCCCAAAAATAGTATAAAAAGTTGCCAAAAGTATATGAAAGTTGTAGAATATTGGCATGGAACTTTCATATACTTTTGGCAACTTTTTATACTATTTTTGGGACTAACATATTGATCCAGTGCCCAGTGCCAGTTCCTGTTTGTTGCATGTTTTTTGTTTCGCAGAATATCCATATCAAACGAAGTCCAAACGGGATAAAAACTGAGGAGATTTTTTTGGAATATATATGATTTTTGGGAAGAAAAATCCACGCGAGACGATGCCCGAGGGGGGCACGAGGCAGGGGGCGCACCCCAGGGGGCAGGCGCGCCCCTGACCCTCGTGGCCACCCCGTAAGGTGGTTGATGCCCTTCTTTCGCCGCAAGAAAGCTAATATCCGGATAGAGATCGTGTTAAAATTTCAGCTCAATCGGAGTTATGGATCTCCGGGAATATAAGAAACGGTGAAAGGGTAGAATCTGAGAACGCAGAAACAGAGAGAGACAGAGAGACATATCCAATCTCGGAGGGGCTCTCGCCCCTCCCATGCCATGGAGGCCAAGGACCAAAGGGGAAACCCTTCTCCCATCTTGGGAGGAGGTCAAGGAAGGAGAAGACGAAGGGCCCCCCTCTCCCCTTCTCTTCCGGTGGCGCCGAAACGCTGCCGTGGCCATCATCATCACCGCAATCTTCACCAACAACTTCACCGCCATCATCACGAACTCTTACCCCCTCTATGTAGCGGTGTAACCTCTCTCTTACCCGCTGTAATGTCTACTTAAACATGGTGCTTAACGCTATATATTATTTGCCAATGATGCATGGCTATCCTATGATGTTTGAGTAGATCCGTTTTGTCCTATGGGCTATTTGATGATCAAGTTAGGTTTGAGTTGCATGTTTTATTATTGGTGTTGTCCTATGGTGCTCTCTGTGTCGCGCAAGCGTGAGGGATCCCCGCTGTAGGGTGTTGCCATAAGTTCATGATTCACTTATAATGGGTTGTGTGAGTGACTGAAACACAAACCCGAGTAAGGGGGTTGTTGCGTATGGGATAAAGATGACTTGATGCTTTAATGCTATGGTTGGGTTTTACCTTAATGATCTTTAGTAGTTGCGGATGCTTGCTAGAGTTCCAATCATAAGTGAACATGATCCAAGTAGAGAAAGTATGATAGCTTATGCCTCTCCCTCATATAGAATTGCAATAATGATTACCGGTCTAGTTATCGATTGCCTAGGGACAAATAACTTTCTCGTAACAAAAAGCTCTTTACTAAACCTAACTTAGTTTTGTCTTTATCTAAACAACCCCTATTTTTTATTTACTTGCTCTTTATTATCTTGCAAACCTATCCGAAAACACCTACAGAGTACTTCTAGTTTCATACTTGTTCTAGGTAAAGCGAACGTCAAGCGTGCGTAGAGTTGTATCGGTGGTCGATAGAACTTGAGGGAATATTTGTTCTACCTTTAGCTTCTCGTTGGGTTCGACACTCTTACTTATCGAAAACTATTGCGATCCCCTATACTTGTGGGTTATCAGGACCTTTTTCTGTCGCCATTGCCGGGGAGCAATAGCGTGGGGTGAATATTTTCGTGTGTGCTTGTTTGCTTTATCACCAAGTAGTTTTTATTTGCTGTTCTTAGTTGTTCTCTATCTTTAGTTATGGATATGGAACACAAAATACCAAAAAAATTAGGTGTACTTGCTACTCATGGAGATGAGGAACCTCCTAAAACCCTCGATGCTCGTTATGTGACAGAAATTATGTACTACTTTGATAATCATGAGAAAGCCCCATTCAATTTTGCAATGAGAGTAATGTTGGATCAACGTGAATACTTTAGGTATTATCGCTTGACACAAAAAGGGACACTATTATGGGATCAAATTTATATATTGAAGTGGTATGCTCGGCAAGTATGCTCGAGTTATGATTATACTTGTTGCTCTAAGATGAAGGCTCCACACCTTCCCTTTTCATGCAAATTTAATGATAATGAAACCTTAGCTTCTTATGCTAATGGTATATATGATTACTATGATGCGGAACAAATAGAAGAATTTGTTGCTTTTAAGGGTGCTTATGAAATTGAATCTTTGTTTGAAAAGTATGAAGGTTTTGATGATGATGTTTATAGGCCTGAAAATTTGGCTATATTGAAATATTGCTATGATAATTATGAATATAATTCCTATATTAATGCGCTTATTGAGAAAGTCTCTGCTGTCCAACAAGAGACTAATATTTTGCAGGAGTCTATGGAAGAAGAAATTGATGAAACTGTGAGCTCATTGGATGAAAAAGATGAGGAGGAGAGCGAAGAACAAAAGGAGGAAGATCGGATTGATCACCCATGCCCACCTTCTAATGAGAGTAACTCTTCAACTCATACATTGTTTAATTTCCCTTCATGCTTACCGAAGGATGAATGCTATGATAATTGCTATGATCCTGTTGATTCTTTTGAAATATCCCTTTTTGATGATGCTTGCTATGCTTGTGGCCAAGATGCCAATATGAATTATGCTTATGGAGATGAATTTGCTATAGTTCCTTATGTTAAACATGAAATTGTTGCTATTGCATCCATGCATGATAGTCCTATTATCTTTTTGAATTCTCCCGACTACACTATATCGGAGAAGTTTGCACTTATTAAGGATTATATTGATGGGTTGCGTCTTACTATGACACATGATGATTTTGATGAATATAATATGCATGTTCTTGCTGCACCTACTTGCAATTATTATGAGAGAGGAACTATATCTCCACCTCTCTATGTTTCCAATACGATAAAATTGCAAGAAACTGTTTATACTATGCATTGGCCTTTACTATGTGTGCATGAATTGTTCTTTTATGACATGCCGATGCATAGGAAAAGAGTTAGACTTCGCTGTTGCATGATATATGTTACTTTGTGCTCACTACTAAATTACAAATCATTGTTAATTAAAATTGGCTCTGATATACCTTGGGATCCGGGTGGATGATTCACTACTTGAGTACTATATGCCTAGCTTAATGGCTTTAAAGAAAGCGCTGCCAGGGAGACAACCCGGAAGTTTTAGAGAGTCATTTATTGAGTGCTTTCACATAGTTAAAAAATTACAAAAATAAAGAGGGGAACCCAAAACTTTTTCAAAAAGAAAAGCGAAAGTGAGAAAGACAAGCATTGTTGAAGTGGGAGCTAGCCTTGAACTTTGTTCATGCTCATGGAAACTTTGTGAATCTTGACTACAGAAACTTTTCAACAAAAATAATTATCCCCTTGTACAATTCCATTGTATTATAAAAATAATGTGCCAAGGTTTGCCTTTAGGATGTTTACTTTGCTTGTTGGTTTGTACGGTGCAGGACAGAAACTTTGGCTGTAGTGCGCGATTTTACATTTTTACCGGTACGTCAAATGGTTCTGATTCTTTTTGCACTGTCTTCCAATACAAATTGTTTATTTTTTCCTAATTTTGGCAGAATTTGTCAAGTATCAGAAGTATGGCGAATGTTCAGATTATTACAGACCGTTCTGTTTTAGACAGATTCTATTTTTGATGAATAGTTTGCTTGTTTTGATGAAACTATTGAATTATATCAGTGGATTAAGCCATGAAAAATTTGTATTACAGTAGACACAATGCAAAAACAAAATATGAATTGGTTTGCAACAATACTTAGAGTAGTGATTTGCTTTATTATACTAACGAATCTTACCGAGTTTTCTGTTGAAGTTTTGTGTGGATGAAGTGTTCGATGATCGAGAAGGTCTCGATGTGAGAAGAAGGAAGAGAGGCAAGAGCTCAAGCTTGGGGATGCCCGAGGCACCCCAAGTAAATATTCAAGGAGACTCAAGCATCTAAGCTTGGGGATGCCCCGGAAGGCATCCCCTCTTTCTTCAACAAGTATCGGTATGTTTTCAGATTCGTTTCGTTCATGTGATATATGCAATCTTGGAGCGTCTTTTGCATTTAGTTTTCATTTTTATTTTATGAACCATGCTGGTATGAGATAGTCCTTGGTTGATTTATAGAATGCTCATTGCACTTCACTTATATCTTTTGAGTATGGCTTTATAGAATGCTTCATGTGCTTCGCTTATATCATTTGAAGTTTGGATTGCCTGTTTCTCTTTACATAGAAAACCGCCATTTGTAGAATGCTCTTTTGCTTCACTTATATTTGTTAGAGAATGGGCATATATTTTGTAGAAAGAATTAAAGTCTCTTTCTTCACTTATATCTATTTAGAGAGATGACAGGAATTGGCCATTCACATGGTTAGTCATAAAATCCTACATAAAACTTGTAGATCACTGAATATGATATGTTTGATTCCTTGCAATAGTTTTGCGATATAAAGATGGTGATACTAGAGTCATGCTAGTGGGTAGTTGTGGATTAGTAGAAATACTTGTGTTGAGGTTTGTGATTCCCGTAGCATGCATGTATGGTGAACCGTTATGTAACGAAGTTGGAGCATGAGGTATTTATTGATTGTCTTCCTTATGAGTGGCGGTCGGGGATGAGCGATGGTCTTTTCCTACCAATCTATCTCCCTAGGGGCATGCGTAGTAGTACTTTGCTTCGAGGGCTAATAAACTTTTGCAATAAGTATGTGAGTTCTTTATGACTAATGTTGAGTCCATGGATTATACGCACTCTCACCCTTCCACCATTGCTAGCCTCTCTAGTACCGCACAACTTTCACCGGTACCATAAACCCACCATATACCTTCCTCAAAACAGCCACCATACCTACCTATTATGGCATTTCCATAGCCATTCCGAGATATATTGCCATGAAACTTCCATCATCATCATATACATGACTTGAGCATTCATTGTCATATTGCTTTGTATGATCTTAAGATAGTTAGCATGATGTTTTCATGGCTTGTCCGTTTTTTGATGTCATTGCTACTCTAGATCATTGCACATCCCGGTACACCGCCAGAGGCATTCATATAGAGTCATATCTTTGTTCTAGTATCGAGTTGTAATATTGAGTTGTAAGTAAATAAAAGTGTGATGATCATCATTATTAGAGCATTGCCACAGTGAGGAAAGGATGCTGGAGACTATGATTCCCCCACAAGTCGGGATGAGACTCCGGACGAAAAATAAATAAAAAAATAAATAAGAGAAGGCCCAAAAAAGAGAAAAAAAGAAAAAAATGAGAGAAAAAGAGAGAAGGGGCAATGTTACTATCCTTTTACCACACTTGTGCTTCAGAGTAGCACCATGTTCTTCGTATAGAGAGTCTCTTGAGTTATCACTTTCATATACTAGTGGGAATTTTCATTATAGAACTTGGCTTGTATATTCCGATGATGGGCTTCCTCAAATGCTCGAGGTCTTCATGAGCAAGCAAGTTGGATGCACACCCACTTAGTTTCAGTTGGAGCTTTCATACACTTATAGCTCTAGTGCATCTGTTGCATGGCAATCCCTACTCACTCACATTGATATCTATTGATGGGCATCTCCATAGCCCGTTGAAACGCCTAGTTGATGTGAGACTATCTTCTCCTTTTTGTCTTCTCCACAACCACCATTCTATCCCACCTATAATGCTATATCCATGGCTCGCGCTCACGTATCGCGTGAGGGCTAAAAATGCCGAAGTGCATTAAAAAGTATGAACCAATTGCTCGGCTTGTCATCGGGGTTGTGCTTGATGTGAATATTTTGTGTGGTGAAGATGGAGCATAGCCAGACTATATGATTTTGTAGGGATAACTTTCTTTGGCCTTGTTATTTTGAAAAGAAATGATTGCTTTATTAGTGGGCTTGAAGTATTATTGTTTTTATGTCAAATGATAGACTATTGCTTTGAATCACTCGTGTCTTAATATTCATGCCATGATTAGATATGTGATCAAGATTATGCTAGGTAGCATTCCACATAAAAAATATGTTTTTATCATTTACTTACTCGAGGACGAGCAGGAATTAAGCTTGGGGATGCTGATACGTCTCCGTCGTATCTATCATTTTTGATTGTTCCATGCCAATATTCTACAACTTTCATATACTTTTGGCAACTTTTTATACTATTTTTGGGACTAACATATTGATCCAGTGCCCAGTGCCAGTTCCTGTTTGTTGCATGTTTTTTGTTTCACAAAATATCCATATCAAACGGAGTCCAAACGGGATAAAAACCGACGGAGATTTTTTTTGGAATATATATGATTTTTGGGAAGAAAAGTCCACGCGAGACGATGCCCGAGTGGGCCACGAGGCAGGGGGCGCGCCCCTGACCCTCGTGGCCACCCCGTAAGGTGGTTGATGCCCTTCTTTCGCCGCAAGAAAGCTAATATCCGGATAGAGATCGTGTTAAAATTTCAGCTCAATTGGAATTATGGATCTCCGGGAATATAAGAAACGGTGAAAGGGTAGAATCTGAGAACGCAGAAACATAGAGAGACAGAGAGACAGATCCAATCTCGGAGGGGCTCTCGCCCCTCCCACTCCATGGAGGCCAAGGACCAAAGGGGAAACCCTTCTCCCATCTTGGGAGGAGGTCAAGGAAGGAGAAGACGAAGGGCCCCCCTCTCCCCTTCTCTTCCGGTGGCGCCGAAACGCTGCCGTGGCCATCATCATCACCGCAATCTTCACCAACAACTTCACCGCCATCATCATGAACTCTTACCCCCTCTATGTAGCGGTGTAACCTCTCTCTTACCCGCTATAATGTCTACTTAAACATGGTGCTCAACGCTATATATTATTTCCCAATGATGCATGGCTATCCTATGATGTTTGAGTAGATCCGTTTTGTCCTATGGGCTATTTGATGATCAAGTTAGGTTTGAGTTGCATGTTTTATTATTGGTGTTGTCCTATGGTGCTCTCTGTGTCGCGCAAGCGTGAGGGATCCCCGCTGTAGGGTGTTGCCATAAGTTCATGATTCACTTATAATGGGTTGTGTGAGTGACTGAAACACAAACCCGAGTAAGGGGGTTGTTGCGTATGGGATAAAGATGACTTGATGCTTTAATGCTATGGTTGGGTTTTACCTTAATGATCTTTAGTAGTTGCGGATGCTTGCTAGAGTTCCAATCATAAGCGAACATGATCCAAGTAGAGAAAGTATGTTAGCTTATGCCTCTCCCTCATATAGAATTGCAATAATGATTACCGGTCTAGTTATCGATTGCCTAGGGACAAATAACTTTCTCGTAACAAAAAGCTCTTTACTAAACCTAACTTAGTTTTGTCTTTATCTAAACAGCCCCTATTTTTTATTTACTTGCTCTTTATTATCTTGCAAACCTATCCAAAAACACCTACAAAGTACTTCTAGTTTCATACTTGTTCTAGGTAAAGCGAACGTCAAGCGTGCGTAGAGTTGTATCGGTGGTCGATAGAACTTGAGGGAATATTTGTTCTACCTTTAGCTTCTCGTTGGGTTCGACACTCTTACTTATCGAAAACTGTTGCGATCCCCTATACTTGTGGGTTATCACATCCCCAAGCTTAATTCCTGCTCGTCCTCGAGTAGGTAAATGATAAAAAAGATAATTTTTGATGTGGAATGCTACCTAGCATAATCTTGATCACATAATCTAATCATGGCATGAATATTAAGACACGAGTGATTCAAAGAAATAGTCTATCATTTGACATTAAGACAATAATACTTCAAGCATACTTACCAAGAAATTATGTCCTCTCAAAGTAACATAGCCAAAGAAAGCTCATCCCTACAAAATCATATAGTTTGGCCATGCTTCATTTTTGTCACATAAAATGCTCCCATCATGCACAACCCCGATGACAAGCCAAGCAATTGGTTCATACTTTTTAACGCGCTTCAACTTTTTCAACCCTCACGCAATACATGAGTGCAAGCCATGGACATAGCACTATGGGTGGAATAGAATATGATGATGAAGGTTGTGTGGAGAAGACAAAAAAGGAGAAAGTCTCACATCTACGCGGCTAATAAACGGGCTATGGAGATGCCCATAAATTGATGTCAATGCGAGGAGTAGGGTTTGCCATGCAACGGATGCACTAGAGCTATAAGTGTATGAAAGCTCAAACTAAAACTAAGTGGGTGTGCATCTAACTTGCTTGCTCATGAAGACCTCGGACATTTGAGGAAGCCCATCATCGGAATATACAAAGCCAAGTTCTATAATGAAAATTCCCACTAGTATATGAAAGTGATAACTCAAGAGACTTTCTATATGAAGAACATGGTGCTAATTTGAAGCACAAGTGTGGTAAAAGGATAGTAACATTGCCCCTTCTCTCCTTTTCTCTCATTTTTTTTCTCTTTTTTCTTTTCTTTTTCTTTTTTTCTTTTTTGGTGGGCTTCTTTGACCTCTTTTTTATTTGGGCTTCTTTGGCTCTTTTATTTTGATAGCCTCACATGGGATAATGTTCTAATAATGATGATCATCACACTTTTATTTACTTACAACTCAATATTACAACTCGATGTCTAGAACAAAGTATGACTCTATATGAATGCCTCCGGCGGTGTACCGGGATGTGCAATGATCTAGCGTAGCAATGACATAAAAAAACTGACAAGCCATGAAAACATCATGCTAGCTATCTTACGATCATGCAAAGCAATATGACAATAAATGCTCAAGTCATGTGAATGATGATGATGGAAGTTGCATGGCAATATATCTCGGAGTGGCTATGGAAATGCCATGATAGGTAGGTATGGTGGCTGTTTTGAGGAAGATATAAGGAGGTTTATGTGTGATAGAGCGTATCATAGCACGGGGTTTGGATGCACCGGCGAAGTTTGCACCAACTCTCGAGGTGAGAAAGGGCAATGCACAGTACCGAAGAGGCTAGCAATGATGGAAGGGTGAGAGTGCGTATAATCCATGGACTCATATTATTCATAAAGAACTCATATACTTATTGCAAAAGTTTATTAGCCCTCGAAGCAAAGTACTACTACGCATGCCCCTAGGGGGATAGATTGGTAGGAAAAGACCATCGCTCGTCCCCGACCGCCACTCATAAGGAAAGCAATCAAAGAACACCCCATGGTTCAAATTTGTCACACAATGTTTACCATACGTGCATGCTACGGGACTTGCAAACCTCAACACAACTATTTCTCAATTTCACAATTACTCAACTAGCACGACTCTGATATCACCACCTTTATATCGCAAAACTATTGCAAGGAATCAGACATATCATATTCAGTGATCTATAAGTTTTATGTAGGATTTTATGACTAATCATGTGAATGACCAATTCCTGTCATCTCTCTAAATAGATATAAGTGAAGCAAGAGAGTTTAATCCTTTCTACAAAAGATATGCCCACGCTCTAACAATTATAAGTGAAGCAAAAGAGCATTCTAAAATGGCGGTTTTCTATATGAAGAGAAACAGGCAATCCAAACTTCAAATGATATAAGCGAAGCACATGAAGCATTCTATAAAGCCATACTCAAAAGATATAAGTGAAGTGCAAAGAGCATTCTATAAATCAACCATGGACTATCTCATACCAGCTTGGTGCATAAAATAAAAGTGAAAACTAAATGCAAAAGATGCTCCAAGATTTGCACATATCACATGAACGAAACGAATCCGAAAACATACCGATACTTGTTGAAGAAAGATGGGATGCCTTCCGGGGCATCCCCAAGCTTAGATGCTTGAGTCTCCTTGAATATTTACTTGGGGTGCCTTGGGAATCCCCAAGATTGAGCTCTTGCCTCTCCTCCTTTTCCTCATATCAAGACCTCCTCGATCTTTGAACACTTCATCCACACAAAACTTCAACAGAAAACTCGGTAAGATCCGTTAGTATAATAAAGCAAATCACTACTCTAAGTACTGCTGCAAACCAATTCATATTTTTTTTGCATTTTAGATACTGTAATAACTTTTCCATGGCTTAATCCACTGATATAAACCGATAGTTTCATCAAAACAAGCAAACTATGCATCAAAAACAGAATCTATCTAAAAGAGAACAGTCTGTAATAATCTGAACATTCACCATACCTCTGGTACTCCAAAAATTCTACCAAAATTAGGAAAAATAAAAAATTATATATAAAGACATTGCAAAAAGAATCAGAACCGTTTGATGTTCCAGTAGAAAATTTAAAATCGCGCACTACAGTCAAAGTTTCTGTCCTACACCGCACAAACCAACAAGCAATCTAAACATCCTAAAGGCAAACCTTGGCACATTATTTTTATATCTAAACTTTATAAAAGCACACAACAGAAATAAATGACTCTCTAAAACTTCCGGGTTGTCTCCCTGGCAGTGCTTTCTTTAAAGCCATTAAGCTAGGCATAAAGTGCTCAAGTAATGAATCCACCCGGATCCCAAGGTATATCAAAACCAATTTGAATCAACAATGATTTGTAATTTAGTAGTGAACACAAAGTAACATATATCAAGCAATGACAAAGTCTAACTCTCTTCCTATGCATCGGCATGTCATAAAATAACAATTCATGCACACAGAGTAAAGGCCAATGCATAGTATAAACAATTTCTTGCAATTTTATCATACTGGAAACATAGAGAGGTGGAGATGTAGTTCCTCTCTCATAATAATTGCAAGTAGGAGCAGCAAGCACATGCATATTATATCTATCAAAATCATCATGTGTAGTAGTGAAACACAACCCATCAATACAATCCTTAATAAGTGCAAACTTCTCCGATATAGTGTAGTTGGGAGAATTCAAAAAGATAATAGGACTATCATGCGTGGGTGTAATAGCAACAATTTCATGTTTAACATAAGGAACTATCGCAAGTTCATCTCCATAAGCATAATTCATATTGGCATCTTGGCCACAAGCATAGCAAGCATCATCAAAAAGGGATATTTCAAAAGAATCAACAAGATCATAACAATTATCATAGCATTCATCCTTCGGTAAGCACAAAGGGAAATTAAACAATGTATGAGTTGAAGAGTTACTCTCATTAGAAGGTGGGCATGGGTGATCAATCCGCTCTTCCTCCTTTTGTTCTTCGCTCTCCTCCTCATCTTTTTCATCCAATGAGCTCACAATGTCATTAATTTCTTCCTCCATAGACTCCTGCAAAATATTAGTCTCTTCTTGGACAGCGGAGACTCTCTCAATAAAATCATCAATATCGGAATTGAATTCATAATTCTCATAGCAATATTTAAGTATAGCAAAATTTTTAGGTCTATAAACTGAATCATCAAAATCTCCAAACTCTTTAAACAAAGATTAAATTTCATAAGCACCCATAAAAGCAACGAATTCTTCTATTTGTTTCACATCATAGTAATCATATATACCATTAGCATAAGAAGCCAGGGTTTTATCATCATTAAATTTGCATGAAAAGGGAAGGTGTGGAGCCTTCATCCTAGAGCAACAAGTATAATCATATATCAAGCATAGTTGCCTAGCATACCAATAGAACATATAAATTTGATCCCATAATACTTTCCCTTTTTGAGTCAAGCGATAATCCCTAAAGCATTCACATTGATCCAACATGTCTCCCATTACATAATTGGATGGGGTTTTCTCAGGATTATCAAAGTAGTACATAATATCTTTCACATAATGAGCATTGAGGGTTTTAGGAGGTTCCTCATCTCCATGAGTAGCAAGTAAACCTAATTTTTTTGGTGTTTCGTGTTCCATATCCGTAACTAAGGATAGAGAACAACTTAGAACAGGAAATAAAAACTACTTTGTGATAAAGCAAACAAGCACACACAAGAATATTCACCCCATGCTATGACTCGCCAGCAACAGCGCCAGAAAAAGATCTTGATAACCCACAAGTATATGGGATCAATTGTAGCCTCTTTCGATAAGTAAGAGTGTTGAACCTAACGAGGAGCTGAAGGTAGAGCAAATATTCCCTCAAGTTCTATCGACCACCGATACAACTCTCCGCACGCTTAATGTTTGCTTTACCTAGAACAAGTATTAAACTAGAAGTACTTTGCAGGTGTTTTTGGATAGATTTGCAAGATAATAAAGAGCGCGTAAATAAAAAATAGGGGCTGTTTAGATACAGAAGCAATAAGGTAAATATAGCGAGTGTGGAAAAGTGGTGGTAGGCATTGCAAAATTGTCCCTAAGCAATTGACTACTTTACTAGACCGATAGCAAGTTTTATGTGGGAGAGGCCACTGCTAGCATGTCATCCCTGACTTGGAATTCTATGCACTTATGATTGGAACTATTATCAAGCATCCGCAACTACTAATGTTCATTAAGGTAAAACCCAACCATAGCATTAAGATATATTGGTCCCCCTTCAATCCCGTATGCATCAATTTCTATGCTAGGTTGAAGCTTCTGTCACTCTTGCCCTCCAATACATAGTCCTATCAACATACAACTAACCCTATGGTGTGATCCACGCGCGCGCTCATATGATGGGCACCAAAGGACAGCAACATAACCACAAGCAAATTAAACCAATCATAGCAATTCATCAACCACTGATAGGACAACGAAAATCTACTTAGACATCATAGGATGGCAACACATCATTTGATAATAACATGAAGCATAAAGCACCATGTTCAAGTAGAGGGTACATCGGGTTGCGGGAGAGTGGACCGCTGTAGATAGAGGGGGGAAGGTGATGGAGATGTTGGTGAAGATGACGGAGGTGTTGGTGTACATCGCGGTGATGATGATGGCCCCCGGTGTTCCGGCGCCACCGGAAGCGAGGAGGAGAGAGCTGTAAGGCCACAAGACCGGAGCTTCAGATGCCTTCCATGTTTTTCGAGTTTCGTCGGGTGATTTCTTTTGTCTGTTGCTTTCATCTTTGCATCTTGATCTTTGCATCATGTCATCATGCCGTCATGCCATTTCATTTTTTAAGCTCAACTAAATAAAATGCATAGATCTTTGATCTATTTTAATTGAGGGAATTCACATAGTGATTTCTCTTTATAACATATCCTCTCGATATTTAGAGAGCTATAAGAAATATTCCATCAATTTGGAATTATCCATAACACACTTGCATTTCAGTTCCATGCCTCTTCTGCTTCCAGTTTCACCTCCAAACCTTGCCGATAATTGTTTTCTCCATTCATCGAGGCCCTGTCTAATTTCTCAACATTTTTGGCCACTCCTAAATCCTGGACTACTATCGGTGTGGAACGACACCTATGGGATCACAAGAATCCCTACTACGGTTGCCGGGGCGCAGGGTTGCGAGGAGAGCCGGGCTAGTAGACAGCACAAGGATCGTTTACCCAGGTTCGGGCCGCAAGGATGCGTAAAACCCTAGTCCTGCTTTGGTGGGTGTATTTCTGAGAGTTCTTGAGCTCTCGAACTAGCTATGGTCAGCGTGTGGTTCCAAAGAGCCGAATCCCTCTCCTCGTCGCCTTGGGTCTCCTTTTATAGGAAAAAGGGGTTGCCATAGTGGCCACAGGAGGTGGAAAGGTCTAAAGTGGCATGAGGTTATCCCTCGTATTACAGGACAAGGTGCATTTAATGCACTGCTTAGGTGTCCTCTTGCTTTATCGGGGACGGGGGTGAGGCCCGTCCCATCCGTCGCTGCTCCTCCTCGCTTCGACACGTGCCTCGACCGGGGATGTGTGCGGTGCCATGTAGGCAAGCAAGCAGCTGAGTTGGTGCGGTGGTGGAGCCTTCTCGAAGATCTGCATGCCGCCACGCAGGCGCTTGATGAGTTGGCCTGGGAGCTGCATATTGCCACGCAGGTGCCTGCCCAGCTGGTTGGGCTGGCAGCTACATGTGAACGGCGGTGGAAGCTCGATTGACGTGGGCTTGGCGGTGGCCTTGCCGGTGTCTTTGGTGAGGGCCTTGCCGGGTGGCCCGACAAGGGTCTCGCCGTGGCGTGTTGTCGTCCCCGGCAAGGATCTTGCCGGGTGTCTGGTGGCCTTCCTTGGCAAGGATCTTGCCGAGAATCATCGTCTTCTGATCTGATCTTGAATATGTCTTCACAAAGATCTATATGTCACCACAGGGGTGCCTTCCCGAGCCCTGGCCCCATGATGATGATGGCGCTGGGGGCCGGGGCTCAAGGGTGGCTCACTCTGTTGGTGCGGGGCGAGCTGTCACGGCAAGAGTCTTGCGGGGGCCGCTGAGGCCACCCGGCAAGGGTCTTGCCGGGGGAACTTGCTTCGTCCCCCTGCTCTTTGTGGTCTTGGCCTTGGCGTTGCCTTGATTGTCTTGGGCTTCGATCTTACCTTGGCTCACCTCCCTCGTTCTGCTTGGTGTGGCGGTGGGCGCGGCTCTGACTGCCCGTGCACAGGAAAAGGGGTACAAAGATGCGCCCCTATTTTTGTACACTGACAGGAGCCCCCGGGCCTGGGCCACACATAAGCGCGGCGTGTTGTTGAGCCAGGCCCAAAACGGTGCGCGGGCAAGTGGAGCGGTTTTTACCGTGGTAAGTTTCTTCGCGCGCTCCGCCTCCCACGACCCGCGTGTGCGGCGCGGCGTGGAGGGGCGTGCGTGATGTGGGCGGCATGCGTGGGGCGGTTTCCACACGCATGCGTCACGTCGCAGTAAGTGGGTAGCGCACCCTGCGGCTTCCTCATAAAAAGGGATAACTGCGGGCGCACTGTTCCTTTTACCCTTCGTGCAACCCCAATCCCGGAAACCTCCGTCTGCCTTCCTCTTCTTCCTTAAGCTTCGTCCCCGCTTGCCATCATTGCGCTTCTGCCGCCCTCTGTCCTGCCCTCCTCCCCCAGTCGCCATGGAGCCAAAATCCACCAAGGGCAAGGGAGTGGCCAAGGACGCTGGAGCCGCGGAGCCACCGGAGAGTGCGCTGGCGGTGTAGCGGACGCAATCCGCTTTCTTCCCCTCGACAGTCGACGTGTTTGAGCTTCAAGACTCCTTCAGGACCCTGTGGGGAGTGAAGACGGGGGGAGAGAATTCGGGGCATCCGGCCACGCGCGTCATCCCCGCCGACTGTGCCGAGGCTGCCCCAAATCGGTACCCCTTGTTCATTGATTATTTTTCTAGCGGGCTCTGTCCTCCCTTCTTCGATTTCTTTAGCGACATCATGCACACCTTCGGCTTCCACCTCCGGGATTTTACCCCGAACGCGGTGGCGTGCATGGCCCTTTTCGCGCACCTCTGCGAAGGCTTTGCCGGGGGGTGCACCCCAACACGGCGCTTTTCCGCCATTACTTCTTCCCTCGGATCCAAACGGGAGGTGCCATCTCGGGGTGTGTCGCCTGGATCCCAAAATCAAAGGGAGCGTACCCGGATGGCGCCATGAAGGAGAGGTGGGAAGAATGGCGGGGCCGGTGGCGCTAGATCGAAGAGAAGGATCCGCCGGCATTCTACAGAGTTCGCCGGGCGCTGTCGGTTCGCGGAAGCGATTGGAGGACGTCAATGCCGACGACGGAAAGCTCACGGTCGCCACCACCGGGATTCTCCGGCTGTCGGTGTACAAAAAGAGGGGTGCACCTTTTGTACCCCTATAACTATGCACGGGCAGTCAGAGCCGCGGGCACCACCACACCAAGAAAGGCAAGGGAGGTGAGCCAGGGTAAGACCGAAGCTCAAGGGAACTAGGACGACACCAAGGCCAAGACCACAAAGAGCAAAAGGGACGAAGCGGACTCCCCCAGCAAGATCCTTGCCGGGAGACAGCTTTGGCAACCCCGGCAAGACCCTTGTCGCGGCAACTCGCCCCACGCCTATGGAGCAAATTACCCGTGAGTCCACTGCCCCCAAGGGGCAAGGATTTGGGAGACATCCCCGTGGTGGCATGCAGATCTTTGTGAAGACATTCAAGATCAGATACGCACTCAGAAGATGACAACCTTTGGCGAGATACCAGCCAGGGAAGACCACGAGACCCCCGGCAAGCGCCTTGCCGGGGATGACAGCAGGCGCCTCGGCAAGACCCTTGTCAGGGCCCCGGCAAGGCCCTTGCCAAGGACATCCGCAGGGCCACCATCAGGCCCGTGCCGACTAAACCTCCACCACCGTATGCATGCAGCTGCCGACCCAACCAGCTGGGCAGGCACCTGCGTGGCGGCATGCAGATCTTCATGAAGACCCACCACTGCGCCACCTCAGCTGCCTGCCTACCTACATGGCATCACAGGCATCGCTGGCCAGGGCGCGTGTCGACACAAGAAGGAGCAGCGACGGACGAGACAGGTTTCTCCCCCGTCCCCGATAAAGCAAGGACACCTAAGCAAGACGCATTAAATGCGCCTTGTCATGTAATGCGAGGGATAACCTCGCATCACTGTACCCTTTCCACCTCCTGCGTGCCACTGTGGCAACCCCTTTTTCTATAAAAGGAGGCCCGAGGCGACCAGGAGGAGGATTCGGCTTTTTGGAGCTCCTAATGCCCCAGAGCTAGCTCAAGAACAGGAATATACATCCACCAAAGCAGGAGTAGGGTTTTACGCATCCTCGCGGCCCAAACCTGGATAAACAAACTGTGTACTATCTGTTTGATCCGCTCTTCTCACGACCCCGCGCCCCGCTAACCGTAGTAGGGATTCTTGTGATCCCATAGGTGTCATTCCCACCGACATCTTTGGCGCGCCAGGTAGGGGGAAAGGTTGTGAGAATCGGCTTTAGCAGTAAGTTCGACGCTTCTTCATCATCATGGCGCCCAAGAAGAAGACGATGGTGGCGGTTGGCCAGTCGGAAGCCGGACAGCCCGTCCCGACATGGGCGAGCAGCGGACTGGTCGTAGAAAGGACCCGGGGCGCTGCTCGTGAACACCAACACCATCCCAGCAGCCGGAGTTTGGGAGGCGGCGATGTTTGTGCGCCTGGTAACGAGCCACACATCGCCAAATCCAAAGGCGGAGCCAGGCCCTTCGTGGGTGGAGCGGGGCCTTCCAAGGTCATCGCCGCCCCACCCGAAGGCGACGCAAGGGCCTCCAAGACTCCCACGCCGGCGCCAACAGCGTGCTCCTCCTAGGCAGCGCGCGACGAACAGCGTAATCACACCGAAGATCCCGGGCGTCACCGGGGGAAGAGCCCCGAGCGCCACTCCCGGGACGTAGAAGACCTGCCTGCTCGCCGAAGTGCTGGTGAAAACGACATGCGACCGCAGGGTCGTGATAGAGCTCCTTCTGACATGGTCAGAAGTCGAAGCGCGTCGCGATCCATGCAGGTTCCGCTGCCACCGACGCCAGCAGAGGCCCTGGCGCGCGCGCAGTTGCTCCTTGACTTTCCTCCCACTACGGGGAAACTCGACGAATGGAGAGCCACTGTTCGAAGCCTTGTTGCGGTGACCAACAAAGACGAACCAAGTCCGGTGGGGCCCCCGGGTCGACGCTCCGATGGAGTCCCGCGCACCAATGGCGGAAAAGCCGGCGGTGCCACGACCACGGTGCATTCACCTCTTCCCCATCCGGTACCGCGGACGCCGGCTCATCGCGATGTCACGGGCGACGACATCTCCATAGCGTCGTCTGACCCACGGACCGACTGTGACCAGCGCCAAGTTCTTCGGGAACGAGCCCATGAAGACGCTCGAACCACCATCGAGCGCCAGCGCGGAGCGCGCCACCAATCAGACAGGTGAGCAGGGCCTGCTGCGAACCACCCGGCCTCGGAGAGCCCTGGAGGCCTACCTTACGAGGTAGGCTGTCCGGCTTTTACCCGTGAGCTGCGGCAGTTCCAGTGGCCCACTGCCGCACCTTCAAACCTGATGTTGGCGAGAAGTACAACAGCAAGACCCACCCGTTTGAGTTCCTCAGCATCTATACCATCGCAATGCAAGCTGTCGGAGCCCGCGACGATAAGGTGCTTGCGAATTACTTTCCATTGGCTCTTAAATCCAACGCCATGTCGTGGTTGATGCACTTGCCGGTAGACTCTATTTCCTCCTGGTCGGATTTGTGCCATGAGTTTGTTGGCGCCTTTACTGGAGGCCACCAAGACCATGGCCAAGCAAGCGACCTGCACGTCATTCCCCAGAAGGGAGGTGAGAGTTTGCGCAAGTATATACAGAGGTTCAGCCAGGTACAGTACAATATCCCTGATGTTCACCCTGTCGCCATCATCAGCGCGTTCCATCAGAACATGCGTAACCGCAAGATGCGCGAAGAGCTGGCAATGAACAAGGTGAAAGACGTGGCAGAACTCTATGTTCTTGCTGATAGATGTGCCCGGGCTGAAGAGGGAAGGAAGTACCCCGGCGAAGATGCCAGCGTGGAAACCGACTCCTCAGATGAGGATACTGCCGCCCCGGTAAAGAAAGGCCGGCGCCGCACCAGGAAGCGCAAAGGTAAAGCCGTGCTTGCTGTCGAGGGATCTGACGACGCCGGCTCCGCCAAGAAAACCAAGGCAGATGACCCCGGCAAGGAAATTGCCGGATGTGTCGCCTGCCGGGCCTTGGTGGCTGCCGAGAAGCCAGGAAACTCCGACAAGCAATACTGCAAGATCCATCGCACCAAAGGCCATGATCTCCAGAACTGCCTACATGTTGAGCTCCTTGCTAAGAAGCATAGGGCTGAATATGAGAGGCGGGACAAGGAGAAAGGCCAGGACGGTGCTGAGGGGTCCGGCAAGAAGCGTGACGGCCAGGCGGGCTGTCGCAGCAAAGATAAACAGCAGGAGAGGCCCGCCCGGGGCCATGACAAAAAGCCAGAAGACGATGATCGCGAAGAAGACGATGAGTCTGGTGACCAAGAATTTCAGAAAGCTACAGAGGCCATGTGCGTCGATGGCGGCGCCTCGCTGCATACCTCTCACCGCCAGCTTAAACAGTGGGTGCGTGAGATTACAGCGACAGAGCCGTCGTTTGATGCCCAAAGGCCGCTGAAGTGGTCCGACGCACCTATCATTTTTGACACTGAGGATCACCCTGATCGCACTACTGCAGTCGGGTGCTTGCCATAGTTGGTTTCACCAACAATACGCAACCTCAAGGTAACAAAGATGCTAGTCGATGGCGGGGCCGGTCTGAACTTAATCTCGCCTGCCGTGATCGAGAAACTGCAGATTCCTGATGAAGACCTCGAAGAGACGGGCACGTTTCAGGGGGTCAACCCGGGAAGAAGTCAACCAAAGGGAAAGGTCATGTTGCCCGCGACTTTTGGGAGTGATCTGAACTACAGGACAGAAAGGATTGTGTTCGACATTGCCAAGATCCCCTTGCCTTACAATGGGATCCTTGGCCGCCCAGCGCTGGCCAAGTTCATGGCGGCGTCACATTACGCCTACAACACCCTGAAGATGTCGGGGCCTGTGACGATCATCACCGTCCCATCAGACAAGAAGGATGCGCTAATTTGCGCTGACCAACTCTACCAACAAGTAGTTGCAGCAGCCGCCACTGCTAAGGTGCTTGCTCCTGCTACTGGAGCCCCGGGAAGGAAAAAGAAGAAGACCGGTGAGACCTCAGGCACCCACTCCGGCAAGCGCACCTCTTCGGAGTGTAGCGCTCCCGTCGAGGACGTGCCAGAGAGCTCCACCGACAGAAACAAGAAGTCCAGGGCCACACCGCCGGGAACCAAGAAGGTTTCTGTCAAGGAGGACGACACGAGAGGGGCTTTTACCATAAGCTCCGCCCTTGACGACAAATAGGAAGACGTGCTCGTCACCTTCCTGCGGGTGAATGTCGATGTGTTTGCATGGCAAGCATCTGACATCCCCGGCATTCCCAGGGAGATGATTAAACACCACCTTGCTGTCTGTCCTCATGCGTGGCCCATCAAGCAGAAGGTCGGAAAGCAAGCCTTGGAATGACAAGAGTTCATCACAAAGGAGATCCGGAAACTGGAAGCAACGGGTTTGGTAAGAGGAGTGCTCCATCCAACGTGGTTGGCCAATCCAGTGGTAGTGCGCAAGGCAAATGGGAAGTGGAGGCTGTGTATTGATTACAGAGATATCAATAAGGCTTGTCCCAAAGACTCCTTCCCGTTGCCGCGCATCAACCAGATTGTTGACTCCACGGCTGGGTGTGATCTGTTGTCATTCCTCGATGCCTACTCCGGCTACCACCAGATCTTCATGACAAGAGAAGACGAAGAGAAAACAGCATTCATAACCCCATGTGGTACGTATTGCTTCATACGGATGCCTTTCAGGTTGAAGAGTGCTGGTTCAACGTTTGCAAGGGCGGTCCAGATTGGTTTTGAACCCCAGCTCCATAGAAATATGGAAGCTTATATGGATGATATAGTGGTCAAAACCAAGAACAGGGCAACCCTCATACCAGATTTATAAGAAACATTTGCAAACCTACGCAAGATCAATCTCAAGCTAAACCCTGAGAAGTGCGTCTTCGGCGTCCTGTCCGGCAAGCTTCTCGGGTTCTTTGTGTCGTAGCGCGGGACAGAGGCCAATCCGGACAAGATCAAAGCTATAGAGCAGATTGAAGCACCCAAGCGAGTCAAGGATGTGCGTCGGCTTGCTGGTTGCGTTGCCGCCATGAGCAGGTTCATTTCCAAGTCCGCCAAGCGCGCCCTTCCCTTTTTCAAGATTTTGAAAATGGCGGGCCCGATGGAGTGGACACCAGAAGCCGAAGCAGCATTGCAAGATTTGAAGAGGTACCTCTCCTCCGCGCCAATACTAGTTGCGCCTAGGCCACGGGAATCGTTGCTGCTATACTTGGTGGCAACGAACCAGGTGGTCAGCGCCGCACTAGTGGCGCAGAGAGAAATTGGTGACGAGGTAATAGTAGCGACAGAGCCCGATGCCATCGATGTAAAGACGACACAGCCAGTTGGAGTGCCGCCGAAGAAGAAAATGATGCAGCACCCGGTCTACTTTGTTAGTTCCCTCCTGCAGGGGGCTAGATCAAGGTACTCCGGTGTGCAGAAAATGCTCTTCGGCCTTCTTATGGCCTCGAGGAAGCTGCGTCACTACTTCCAGGCGCACGAAATCACTGTCGTCACTCGCCTCCCTCTGCAACGAATATTGCACAATCCAGACGCAACGGGAAGAATCATAGAGTGGGCACTGGAACTGTCCAGCTTTGGCCTCAAGTTTGAGAGTACCTCGACGATTCAAAGCCGAGTCCTAGCGGAGTTTGTTGCAGAATGGACCGCGATGCCTGACGAAGAAGCCCAAGAGACTACTCTCCCCGGCAAGGAGGCAAGTTGCGACTGGATCATGTACTTTGATGGAGCTTTCTCCTTACAGGGCGTCGGGGCTGGCGTACTGCTTGTCGCGCCCACCGGAGAGCACCTCAAGTACGTGATCCAGATGCACTTCCCCAGGGAGGTGTCAACAAAAAATACGACTGAGTACGAAGGGCTGCTTGCTGGTCTTAGGATTGCGGCGGACCTCGGAATCAAGAAACTCGTCGTCAGGGGCGACTCGCAACTTGTCGTCAAGCAAGTCAACAAGGATTACCAGAGCCCGTTGATGAAGGCCTACGTCGATGAAGTGAGAAAGCTGGAAGAGCGTTTTGACGGTATACAGGCAGAACACGTTCCTCGAGCGGAGAATGACATCGCCGATTACGTGTCAAAATGCGCTGCCCTCAAGCTACCTGTGGAACCAGGTACCTTTGTGCTTCGGCTAACTCAGCCATCCGTTGATCCATCAACAGAGAAGAACAAGAGGAGAAAATCAGGGACGGACAAGTACTTTCCCGCCGAGCTCCCCGAAGCCGCCGGTAAGGATGTTGCCAGAGACACTGAGCCCGCCACAGGACGGCTAGCTCCGACGGAGCATCAACCTCTTGCCGTGGAGACAGTCGCTCCTATAACGGAGGAAATGCCTTTAGTCCTTGACGTCGAGCCCCAGGCTCCAGCGTGGGCACAACATACCGTCCGATTCCTCCAAACAGGGGAACTTCCTGAGGAGCAGGAAGAAGCAGAAAAAGTAGCCCGTCGCTCTACTATGTACCAGTTCGTCGATGACGTCCTGTACAGAAAGAGGCCGAACGGTGTGAAATTGAAGTGTATCCCTCAAGAGGAAGGACTGGGGCTGTTGGCGGAGATACATGGAGGCATATGTGGATCCCACATAGGGTCGAGGGCCCTTGCCGGCAAAGCGTTTCGGCAAGGCTTCTTCTAGCCCACCACCCTCCAGGATGCAACGACACTAGTCACCAGGTGTGAAGCGTGTCAGTTCCATTCAAAGAAGCTTCATCATCCAGCTCAAGCCCTTCAAACCATTCCTCTCTCCTGGCCTTTCTCGGTCTGGGGGCTCGACATATTGGGCCCTTTCCCTCGCGCTGTCGGGGGCTTTGAGTACTTGTACATTGCAATCGACAAGTTCACAAAGTGGCCAGAAGTGGAAGCAGTGAGGAAGGTCACAGCACAGTCAGCCGTCAAGTTCTTCAAAGGACTGGTGTGCCGTTTTGGTGTACCCAATAGGGTCATCACCAAGAACGACACGCAGTTCACAAGCCATACCTTCATGCAATATATTCAAGACCTCGGCAGCAAGGTCTGTTTCGCTTCCGTTGCTCACCCACGAAGCAATGGTCAAGCTGAGAGGGCAAATGCCAAAGTACTGCGAGGCCTGAGGACAAAGACCTTTGACAGACTGCACAAGAGTGGAAGACGCTGGATTGATGAATTGTCGGCGGTTCTTTGGTCAATCATAACGACACCAAATCGAGCCACCGGCCAGACACCCTTTGCCCTGGTATACGGGGCAGAAGCAGTTCTCCCCACGGAACTCATATATGGGTCACCTCGAGTACTTGCTTATAACGAGCTTGAGCTTGAGCAAGAGCAATTGCGGCAAGATGACGCAACACTCCTTGAGGAAGATCGTCTTCGGGCGGCTGTGAGAGCAGCGCGCTACCAGCAAGCCTTGCGCCGCTACCATAGCCGCAAGGTTCATGCCCGAAGCTTTGTGGAAGGCGACCTTGTTCTTCGGCGCGTTCAATCGGCCAAGAATTCCAACAAGTTGATGCCAAAGTGGGAAGTCCCTTATCGGGTAATACGAGTCATCAGGCCCGACGCAGTCCGCCTGGAGACCGAAGATGCCGTTTCGGTGAGTAATTCCTGGAACATTGAGCATCTGTGCAAGTTTTACCCGTGAGGCGTGGCTTGCCGGGCCCCCCAGCAAGCCACCTTTTGTACGAGCCTTGCCGATGACGCATGTAACCCTTTTTTACAAAGCCAGGCGTAGACCCTGAGCATAAATAAATGAAGCACTGGCACCCTAAGTTATAGCATGCATGCTAGGTCGAGTCTCGTCCTTGGTTAGGGTTGATAGTGCTTAGCGGCGACTAACCCCTAGCTTAGAGGTCGAGTGTGCGTCTCTTTGTCTTTATTTTGTCTTCTTTGGTTCACAGGACACACAGATATCCTTGCCGAACCACTTGGGGAGAAAAAAAAGGAACATACCAACATCTAGGCCCCGGCAAGCCAGTATTGCTGGGGGCTGCAAGAGCAAAGATTCACCCACGGCAAACCAGGGTTGCCGGGGGCTGCAGCTTCAGATAAGTTCTTCATCCCTTATCATGCATTCCATTATGGACTGAGGTATGTGAAACCTCGTTTTTCCTTAAGCTACCGTGCTCCCCTAACTCTAGGCCCTAGGGCTCGTTCCTGGGACCAAGTTTGGTCGTAGTCGCGGCAGCGAAAGGATGAAACAAGGAGCTTGAACCCGCCTCATCCCAGCCTCCGCCAAAGGCATGAGAAAGGTCGAGCGAAGTGGGGAGACGGCAAGGCCTGTTGCCGGGCGAGAAAATGTTTATCTTAGAGATATCAAGGATTTACTCCTCATCGTGGGTTCCACCCGCAAAAAAATGACCTGGCAAGCATCCCTTTTTCATTAAAATCATTCCACTGAGGTACAGTCCGTAGGGAATGAAAAACATGAATGAAGGGATTACAAGTTTTAAATTCAACGAAGGCCCGAAGGCTTACAAACTAAAAAGATATAAGGTGCCCGTAATCCCTTTCTTGTCCCTCTCCTCAGGAGGCAGGTCAAGGAGGCGAGAAGGGCAAAAGGAGCACCTAGGCGAGCTACGGGTGTTAGAAGACGCAGAGAGAACATCTTGGTGGCCGTCCAAAGGCTGGATGGTGATGGCGGCGCCGGAAGCAGAGCTCGAAGACGAGGCGGCAGGACGTCAGCACGCGTCGAAGGCATCGGTGCCCGCGTACTCCGACTTGACAGCCTTGCCGCCCGCCCTCTTCCTCTTCTGCAGCCTCCCAATGCCAGCCACCCAAGGAGACGACCCCGAGAAGTTCAAGGAGCCGGTGACACGGATGATGGGGTCACCGGTGCCGCACGGAGCGGCACCCGACACCTAGTCGGACCCGTCATCCTGCCGCCTACCGCCCTCGTCGTCGCTGCCGCTGTCCTCCTCGTCACTCCCGCCCGAGGAGGAGTCTTCACTATCAGAAGAGCTCTCCACGCAGCACCTTGTACGAGTCCCAAAGTGGCCGAAGACCTTGACAGAGAGAAGGCCACCCTCCGTCAGCTTAAAATGGAGAGTGAGCCCCTCTGTCAAGCTGTGGATATGAGCAAACGTCTTCCATCCCCGAGGAAGATACATCACGTGAGGAGCGGGGAAGTCGACGCGGACCCGCGTGCCATTGATCCCGCAGCCCCTCATGTGCAGCCGCAATGACTCCGGCGGATCCAGCTCCATCTCCCGCCCAAATGGAGCCGGGAGACGAAGGCGACGACACGGCGGCCGGCGCAGCCTGACGAAGAACTCACAAGGGTCATCCCCAACATGTCCCTCCATTGGAGGGGGAGCTGCTGGCGGAGGCGAGGCCGGCGCGCCACCCCGTCCTCCTCTTCCCCGAGTGCCCCGGCCTCGCCCACGGCCTCGCCCCCTCCCCCTTCCCCTCGTGGCTGGCTCTGCCACCGCAGGCGCAGGAGAAGGAGGGATGCGTTGTCGAGCGGCGACCCTCACCGCCACCGTTGAAGGACCGGGATTCCCACTCTCCATGACGGATGAAAGGGAAGAGCAGAAGCTAAAGGAAGAAGAAGATGAAAGAATGCGGGACGCTATCCCCCTCCCGCTCTTTATAAAGGAGCGGGGTTGGGGCTCGGCCGCCCCACTCGGCCAATCGAGATACGGAAGGCGCAGGGAGCCAGGACTGACCCGCCGCCCCAACCAGCGATGGCCCGGTTTCCCGCCTCCATCGTTTGCCACCCCAAGCGCATGGGAGACACGTGGCGGACGTGCAAAACCGAGGGGACGGGTGAGGCGACCTCTCCCCACCCCGTGATCGTGGGGAGTGGATGCCTTGAAGACCGCGCCTCAGCCCTATTCAGTACATGGGCCGCGCCTCCACGCCTCCCTCCGTTTATGGGGAAGGCGCGAACCGCCCCTTTACTACGACGTGACGCATACGTGCAAAGACCAACCCCACGCATGCTGCCCACGTCACGCCCACCTCCCCACGCCGTGCCACGCGCGCGAGTCATGGGAAGCACGGCGCGCGAAGAATCTTACCGCGGTAAAAACCGCCCCGCCTGCCCGCGCACCGTTTCTGGGCCTGACCCAACAACGCGTTGCGCTTATGTGTGGCCCAGGCCCGGGGGCTCCTGTCGGTGTACAAAAAGAGGGGTGCACTTTTTGTACCCCTATAACTGTGCAAGGGCAGTTAGAGCCGCGAGCACCACCACACCAAGCAAGGCAAGGGAGGTGAGCCAGGGTAAGACCGAAGCTCAAGGGAACTAGGACGACGCCAAGGCCAAGACCACGAAGAGCAAAAGGGACGAAGCGGACTCCCCCAGCAAGATCCTTGCCGGGAGACCGCTTTGGCAACCCCGGCAAGACCCTTGCCGCGGCGACTCGCCCCACACCTACGGAGCAAATTACCCTTGAGTCCACTGCCCCCAAGGGGCAAGGATTTGGGAGACATCCCCGTCGTGGCATGCAGATCTTTGTGAAGACATTCAAGATCAGATACACACTGAGAAGACGACGACCTTTAGCGAGATACCAGTCAGGGAAGACCACGAGACCCCCAGCAAGCGCCTTGCCGGGGATGACAGCAGGCGCCTCGGCAAGACCCTTGCCGGGGCCCCGGCAAGGCCCTTGCCAAGGACATCCACAGGGCCACCATCAGGCCCACGCCGACTAAACCTCCACCACCGTACGCATGCAGCTGCCGACCCAACCAGTTGGGCAGGCACCTGCGTGGCGGCATGCAGATCTTCATGAAGACCCACCACTGCGCCACCTCAGTTGCCTGCCTACCTACATGGCATCACAGGCATCGCTGGCCAGGGCGCGTGTCGACAGAAGAAGGAGCGGCGACGGACGAGACAGGTTTCTCCCCCGTCCCCGATAAAGCAAGGACACCTAAGCAAGACGCATTAAATGCGCCTTGTCATGTAATGCGAGGGATAACCTCGCATCACTGTACCCTTTCCACCTTCTGCGTGCCACCGTGGCAACCACTTTTTCTATAAAAGGAGGCCCGAGGCGACCAGGAGGAGGATTCGACTTTTTGGAGCTCCTAATGCCCCAGAGCTAGCTCAAAAACAGGAATATACATCCACCAAAGCAGGAGTAGGGTTTTACGCATCCTCGCGGCCCAAACCTAGATAAACAAACTATGTACTATCTGTTTGATCCTCTCTTCTCACGACCCCGCGCCCCGCTAACCGTAGTAGGGATTCTTGTGATCCCATAGGTGTCGTTCCCACCGACACCGGCTTACCCATGCCGGGCTCACCCTTGAGATGACCGGGGCGGACTTCATCCGTCACCGGATCGCTCCTCTGCATAATAAGGGGAGGCCAGCCTGGCTCTTCATGAACCCCGCTGACCTCATGCGGCTCCGCCCCGGCCTCGGCGATAACTTCACAGTGATGGCGCACGCCCATTTCTGCCAGCGGATCTTCCAGCTCGACGTGGGGCGCGACGGCGAGGTCAAGCGGACCGGCAAGGTTGCGAGGGCCGCCGTGAAGGCCGGCAAGGTCCACAAGGGGCCTCTGTTCAAGCTACCGACGGGGATGGTCCCGTTGTGCAACAACTCGCGTTGGTCCGAGATTATCGCCATGATGCCGGACTGCAACGCGCACGGCCCCGTCCCGAGCTGGAAGGAACCGGAGGACGCTGAAGTGCAGCAGTTCTTTGACACCCTGCACGAGGCATATGTCAATGCCGACGCCGAGCGGCTGCTTGTCCAAGACACCTCCCAGGCGGAGCTAAACTACATCGCCACCAGGGCGAGGGAGGCACAACTTGCCAGGGAGGCCGGCAATGCCGGCGGAGTGGAGGACAAGGCCGCGACGGCCGCGGAGGAGGAGCTCGCCCAGTGGGCGGCGGCCGTCGGGGGAGTCAGCAGCGCTGGCATCGAGGCTCCTTTGGTTGAAGATGTGACCGGCAGGTCGTCGTCGGAGGAGGCCGAGACCGCAGAGCCGACGCCACCTACGGGGAGGGGGCGAGTCCTACGGCGGGCTAGTTCCGGTGAGCCGGTCCGGTCCGGCAGGGCTGCGCGGTCACAGCTGACCTTGGAGGAGCCCGAGCGCCATACGAGGACCGCGGCGGCAAAGAAGCCGGCGAAGGCCGCGGTGAAGAAGATGATAGCCGCCCCTTCTTCGTCCGTGCGTGCCCAGACACCACCTCCTTCTCCTCCTCCAGCGAATGTTGACATGGAGGTCACTTTTGATTATGGATCCCTCAGCCCGAGGAGGAAGAGGAAGACAACAGAGGAGAAGGCGGACGATGAGTAAGTATCTGGTTCCTTTTCGTTACCTCTGCCTCCTCAATCTATGTTTCTTGTCTTGACTTGCTTTCATCTTTGTAGGGACGGGGAGACGCTGGCCCAGAGAGCGAAGAGGGCCAAGGTCTCGGCGGGTGGTCATCCCCCAGCTGGTACTTCAGGGGCGCCATTGGTGGTGTTGAGCAGCCTGGACAGCAGCCCCCGGCGTAAGTTCATCACTCTTCTCCCGTCGACATGTGTCAGGGGCACGACACCTTGGTGCTGACCTTGTCAGGTACGCAGGAGGAGAGCAACAGCAGGAGGAGCCACAGAGGGCTACTCCCAACACGCCGCCCCTATCGACCACGCCGCCCCGGGGGGGCGTCCCCGGCAAGGGCGCCGGGCACCGGGCCCATGCACATGAAGGAGCAGGAGGAGAACTTGGGCGCCGGCGGCTTTGCCTCGACGCCAAATGTTGGCGGGAAGGGGGCTTCCGTTTCCTAGCCGGGTACTGGCACGGGTAAGTCGTTTTCCATTCGTCCCTGCTTCCCCTTTTTCTCTTTTTCTTTCTTTTTTTTGGTCTTGGCCTTGCCTCACCCCCTTCTTCGGCGCCCAGATCCCTTCTCGGGGAACCCAGCGGACGTGGACGTCGTCATTGAGGGCGTCGCCAAGGCCGCCAAGGAGAACAGCGAGAGGATCGCTACCGAGGAGGCCGCCAAAGACGCTGCCGAGGATGCCGCTGAGGGGCCAACCTGGGAGGCCGACAAGGCTGCTGCTGAGGAGGCCGGCAAGGGGCCTGCCGGGGAAACCGGTGGGACTGTTGCCGAGGAGGTGGAGGAGAAGGCTGGTGACCAGCCTTCCTCCTCTGCTGCTTCTGGCTTTGGCAAGTACCTGAGGGTGGGTGACGATTTGTTCGTCCACCTTCCAGGCGCGTCGAGCACCAGGACACCCTTTGAGTGAGAGGTGTTCGACGACGAGGTGCTTGCCACTGCCGGGTTTGAAGTCGTCGACGAGCCGATTGTTGGCGGCGACGGCTCGCAGGAAGAGCGGCTCATCCACGCCATGGGCGCCAGCTTCCAAAAGCTCCATGCGCTCTACCGCGCCTGCCTAGACAAGGCTAAGTCCCGGACGGCGGTGGTGGAGAGGGCGGAGGCGGACCTCCAGAAGCGCGTTGCCGAGGCGTAAGACTGGTTCCGCGAGGCCCACAAGGAGCTCAAGGCGGCCCAGGGTGAGCAGGCCAGGCGCGACGTGGAGCTCACCATGAAGCTCGCCGATGTCGAGAAAGCTCAGGAGGCGGCGAAGAACTTGGCCGAGGCTGCCGAAGCCGCTCGAACCCAGCGCGAGGCCGCGCTGAACTCCCAGGAGGAGGACCTTGCTGCACGCGAGGAGAAGCTTGCCGCCATGCTTCGTGGCAAGGATGCAGAGGTGGAGAAGCTTGTCTTGCAGCGGACCAACAAGCTGGAGCAGAGGCACAAGGAGGCACTCAATGCCCAGGCCCAGGTTCATGCCGGCAAGGTGGAGGAGCTAGAGGCAGAGCGTGACAGGCTAAAGGAGCAGGCCCTGAAGCTGTCACAGGAGCAGGACACGCTCAACAGTGCGCTGACAGAGGCGCAGGGCGCGGTCATCCGCAAGGCTGGGGAGCTCTCCGAGGCCAACAACTCCATCAAAGATCTCAAGCTGAAGCTAGAGGGTCTCGAGGAGGTGCTATCGGAGGCCGCAACCCGAGAGGGGACCGTGGCCAAGGAGCTGGAGGCCGAGAAGCTATTGTGGAAGAATGAGGGCCTCAACTTCGCGGACCACGTGGAGGGCGAGAACCGTTGGCTCGATCGCCTCGCCACCGTCGCCAACCAGGCCGCCGCACAGCTGGCCACCATGGGGATGCCGGACATGAGGTATGTCCCGGAGCGGGGCGTGAGCTCCAATTGCAGCCTGACCATGTTCTTCGAGAAGGTCATCGTCGCTCTGGAGCGGCTCCACGCCAACTGGGCGGCCTCAATGGCCAACGAGTCCCAAAGGTTTTGCTAGGGTGCCATGACCAAGGTTCTCACCAAGGTGGCGCACTGGTACCCCGACCTCGACTTTGACGCCGCGCTGGAGAGCTTGCTAGAGGGAACCGACCTTGCGTCGCTCAAGGAGCGCATCGAGCCCATCATCAGCCGAGTCGGCGGAATTCTGAGGGTGGAGGGCCAGCGCCGGGATTAGGCATCCTGTTTTTTTCTTTATCGCCGATGTAGGTTCACAACCAAGACAATTGCTATCTCTAGTTAGAACTGCAGCAACAATTTGATGTAACATAATTCTGCAACACTTTTTAGTATCATGCATGTTATTTTCCTGTTCGACTTTTCCTTGTATGTCCACCCTATGCAACTAGGTAGCCTTGCCGGCGCGTAAACCCAGGGCGGCGTCGTGGGGACGGATCCCCATTGGCCTGCCGTGCGTGCTTGCTCCCGAGCAAACCACCTTACCGCCCTTAGCGTGGCCGCCCAAACTGTCAAGTTTGACTCAAGTCAGAGTCAGGAGCGTTGCCAAGTGCGGAAGGCTACCCCGCCACTCTTGACCTGTTGAGCGGACTCGAAATAGAACAAAGGTGTTGCCAATCGTGGGGGCCCCTTGCGTGCAGGTTTCCCATACATAGGCCAGATCTCAGAGGACGATAACCTTAAGTGTAAGAGGAAATAATCCAAGGCTCTGAATGACTTAGCTTTTCTGTTGCCGAGACAACGTCGTTCCTCCAACCGCCTTCTTCTCAGGAACCAAAAGCGATGAAGAACCGCTAGGCTAACTACCAGACCAGATTCTCACAATTGCGCCCCCTGCCTAGCGTGCCAAGGATGTCGGTGTGGAACGACACCTATGGGATCAAAAGAATCCCTACTACGGTTGCCGGGGCACAGGGTTGCGAGGAGAGCAGGGCTAGTAGACAGCACAAGGATCGTTTACCCAGGTTCGGGCCGCAAGGATGCGTAAAACCCTAGTCCTGCTTTGGTGGGTGCATTTCTGAGAGTTCTTGAGCTCTCGAACTAGCTGTGGTCAGCGTGTGGTTCCAAAGAGCCGAATCCCTCTCCTCGTCGCCTTGGGCCTCCTTTTATAGGAAAAAGGGGTTGCCACAGTGGCCACAGGAGGTGGAAAGGTCTACAGTGGCACGAGGTTATCCCTCGTATTACAGGACAAGGTGCATTCAATGCACTGCTTAGGTGTCCTCTTGCTTTATATCGGGGACGGGGGTGAGGCCTGTCCCGTCCGTCGCCGCTCCTCCTCGCTTCGACACGCGCCTCGGCCAGGGATGCGTGCGGTGCCATGTAGGCAGGCAGGTAGCTGAGTTGGCGCGGTGGTGGAGCCTTCTTGAAGATCTGCATGCTGCCACGCAGGTGCTTGATGAGTTGGTCTGGGAGCTGCATGTTTCCACACAGGTGCCCGCCCAGCTGGTTGGGATGGCAGCTGCATGTGAACGGCAGTGGAAGCTTGATTGATGTGGGCTTGGCAGTGGCCTTGCCAGTATCTTTGGCGAGGGCCTTGCCGGGTGGCCCGGCAAAGGTCTTGCCGTGGCGTGTTATCGTCCCCGGCAAGGATCTTGCTGGGGCTCTGGTGGCCTTCCTTGGCAAGGATCTTGCCGAGAATCGTTGTCTTATGATCTGATCTTGAATATGTCTTCACAAAGATCTATATGTCACCACAGGGGTGCCTTCCCAAGCCCTGGCCCCATACTGATGATGGCGCTGGGGGCCGCGGGCTCAAGGGTGGCTTGCTCTGTTGGTGCGGGGCAAGCTGTCCCGGCAAGAGTCTTGCCGGGGCCGCTGAGGCCACCCAGTAAGGGTCTTGCCGGGGGAACTTGCTTCGTCCCCCTGCTCTTTGTGGTCTTGGCCTTGGCGTTGCTTCGATTGTCTTGGGCTTCGATCTTACCTTGGCTCACCTCCCTCGTTCTGCTTGGTGTGGCGGTGGGCGCGGCTCTGACTGCCCGTGCACAGGAAAAGGGGTACAAAAATGCGCCCCTATTTTTGTACACCGACAACTACATTCAAATCCTTTGAGGTAAGTTAAATAATTTTGGGATTTAACTTTGCCTATTTTGGTAGAACCACTTTTGTTGGGCTGGAAATATTCCATAAAGCCTTAGAAAAATATCCTACATTGTATTCTTCTCCATGGCCTCTTCTCTTGATTCTTTTGGTCTCCCTCTATTTTTTATCTGTAAGGAGTTTATGAAGAGAGAAGGGAGCAGTGCATAGCAGAAGCCTGCTTAAGGCCTAGCTGCGGCTGACCTAGCCGGCCCGAGGCCAGCTGCGACCCCCTCGCCTGTCGATCCCATCTCTCTCCCCTGCCACCGCCTCGTGCCCAATCAATCTCTCCCTCTCCCTCGGTCCACCCAGCCACCAGCGCTCTACCTCCCCCACGCACCATGGCTCCTGCCTCCTCCCTGGCCGAGGACAGCCACCGCCGGATCTCCACCCCGCCGCCCGACGAGGCCATGACCAAGATAGAGCCTCCTCTCCTCCCTCTGCTTCACGCCTCCCGAGCAGTGCCTGGGATGCCCTTCCTCCCGCTAGAACCAGGAGCGCCGCCGCCCTTGACCTGCATCGCCGTTCTCGCCGGTCGCCCCAAGCTCGCTCCTCTCCTGCCTTGGGTTCATGGTGAGACGACCACGCCGGCCGACTGCTCTTGTCCTCCTCGCTCTGGACCCGGCAAGAACCCAGACTCCTCTGCGCCAAGTCCAGGGGATCGTCACCTCCAATGCCTCCCCGCATCCGGTCGCCGCCGGTGACCACAACCAGCGCCTGCATCCCCATCGCGCTCGAGGACAAGCCCCTCGAGCGGGAGGGCTTCTCCTGCCCGAATCCTCAAGGCGAGTTGTTGCCGTGCGCACCTCCTCCTCGTCCCTACGCCAAGGTCTCTGCAGCAGCAGTTCCATCCTCATGCTTCGCCGGCCTAGTCCGCCTTGTCACCGTCCTCCCAGTGCCACCTCGAGCTCGTCACCGCCTTGCTTTGCCTCCTGGCAGGCAACAACAGCATCCACCTCGCCCCTCGTTGGCCTTTGACCCCATGCTCGACGCCAAGACCGCGGCTCCATGTCTCCATGGACGCCAATTTCTTTTCCATAGACCTCTCCAAGACCAGGATACGCCAAGACCCGTTCGTGGATTTCGTCAAGTTCGAGCACCGTTGAACGAGGGTTTTTGCCTTGCTCATTTTGGGACGTGACAAGTTCCTCTTCGAAAGTACGTCTACATGATGACCTGACAAGTACCGTGGCACCGAAGACCTTTGATGTGTCAAGTCCCTCTCCGACTAGTGTACCACTATCGTCGATGAAGACATGTGTAACGCAAGTGTTAAGTTCTACTACCACGTGTGTACGCCTACCATCACCAAAGACCCGTGTACGACTACCGTCGACCCCGAAGGGCTTGGAGTCATCAAGTACCTCTCCGAACGAACGTGAACGACTACCGTCGCAAGAACAAGATTGCCAAATACCCCCCTCGGATCAGCAAGTTCAACTACCGTCGCCTCCGGAAATCTTGGATGCATCAAGTACCTCTTTAAAAAGGAACATGTACCACTACACCCACGACTTCCGTGAATGACTACTTCCACTACGTCGCGAGAACATCTACTTCCCTCTACGAACTCGATCCATCCAGAAGGCATGCTTCGAAGCTATAACCCCGAGACGATCGCCCGTGAATGGATGCATGTGTGTTGTACGAGATGCCCGTGTTTGCACTGTGCCCGACTTGTTCGTCGCACATCGTCACTCGTTTCCATGCCACTGTCATGTGGGACACCTGGTATCCGGGATCACTCCCCGTTGCTCTTGCACGTTTCCACCACCCCACTTGTCCCTTGGACCGAGTTATCGGAACCGGAATGTTGCCGTGGCACCATTTCTGTTGTCATTGGCGTGGCACCCCTTTCGTTTCCGCCACGGTGACAAATGCTTCATATCATGCTCTTGTCAACTTTTACAAATTGCATAAAACTTGCAGATGTCATTCGCATCATGATAACAACATTTAAAATGGTTAAAATTGTTATTTGCATTAAATTGCTAAATGCACATGAGGATTTACCGGAATTGTTGTTTGATGTTTCCGGCCTCATTTAAAATGCCTAATTGTGTATTTTACTCATGTTTCACCTCTTGCCATGTTTAACAACATTTAAAATTGTTGGGTACCTAATCGAGAGAGAACTAAATAATTGATGTGGTGTTTCGTCAATATGCACCTCGTTGCATATTGAGCTCCACTTAATTTGTAGTGTTGTTTGTGCATTTTGCTATGCCATGTATAATTAAACCGCACATGCATCATACTTGGTTGTGCATCCTGCCATGATTATGTGATGGTTGTTTACCATGTTGTTTGCTTCTTTCTGGTGTTGCTTCTCCGGGTTAGTTCCGATAACGTCGCGTTTGTGAGGATTCGTTCGACTTCGTCCGTTTGTCTTCTTCATGGACTCATTCTTTTTCCTTGCGGGATCTCAGGCAAGATGACTATACCCTCGAAATCACTTCTATCTTTTCTTGCTAGTTGTACGCTCTATTGCTATGCCCCTCTACCTACCTCTTGCTATATCATGCCTACCATATTGCCATGTCAAGCCTCTAACCCACCTCCCTAGCAAACCGTTGTTTGGATATGTTACCGCTTTTGCTCAGCCCGTCTTATAGCGTTGCTAGTTGCAGGTGAAGATGAAGCTTGTTCCATGTTGGAACATGGATATGTTGGGATATCACAATATATCTTATTTAATTTAATGCATCTATATACTTGGTAAAGGGTCAAAGGCTCGGCCTTATGCCTGGTGTTTTGTTCCACTCTTGCCGCCCTAGTTTCCGTCATACCGGTGTTATGTTCCTTGATTTTGCGTTCCTTACGCGGTTGGGTGTTATGGGAACCCCTTGACAGTTCGCTTTGAATAAAACTCCTCCAGCAAGGCCCAACCTTTGTTTTACATTTGCCTAACAACCTAAGCCTTTTTCCCTTGGGTTTGTGGAGCCCGAGGGTCATCTTTATTTTAAACCCCCGGGCCAGTGCTCCTCCAAGTGTTGGTCCAAACTGGGCGATGTCCGGCGCCCCCTGGGTAACCAGGGTCTATGCCAACCCGACGTCTTGCCCATCCGGTGTGCCCTGAGAACGAGATATGTGCAGCTCCTATCGGGATTTGTTGGCACATTCGGGAGGCTTTGCTGGTCTTGTTTTACCATTGTCGAAATGTCTTGTAACCGGGATTCCGAGACTGATCGGGTCTTCCCGGGAGAAGGAATATCCTTTGTTGACCGTGAGAGCTTGTGATGGGCTAAGTTGAAACACCCCTGCAGGGTTTGAACTTTCGAAAGCCGTGCCCATGGTTATGGGCAGATGGGAATTTGTTAATATCCGGTTGTAGAGAACTTGACACTTGACTTAATTAAAATGCATCAACCGCGTGTGTAGCCGTGATGGTCTCTTCTTGGCGGAGTCTGGAAAGAGAACACGGTTCTTGTGTTATGATTGTGCGTAAGTAGTTTCAGGATCACTTCTTGATCATTTCTAGCTTCTCGACCGCTGCGTTGCTTCTCTTCTCGCTCTCATTTGCGTATGTTAGCCACCATATATTCTTAGTGCTTTGCTGTAGCTTCACCTCATTACCCTATCCTACCCATAAGCTTAAATAGTCTTGATCTCGCGGGTGTGAGATTGCTGAGTCCTCGTGACTCACAGATACTTCCAAACAGTTGTAGGTGCCGATGATACCAGTGCAGGTGACGCAACCCAGCTCAAGTGGGAGCTCGTTGAAGATCTTGATCGTTGTGTTGTTTTGTTTCCTGTTGATTAGTAATGGAGCCCAGTTGGGACGATCGGGGATCTAGCATTTGCGGTTGTCTTCTTCTATTTTGGTTTCGTAGTCGGACCTTGATTGTATTTTTGGATGATGTATGTTTAACTTGTATTTGTGTGAACTGGCGATTGTAAGCCAACTCTTTATCCCTTTCTTATTCAGTACATGGGATTGTGTGAAATTTACCCCTCTTGCGACAAACCTACATGCGGCTATGCCTCTAAGTCGTGCCCCGACACGTGGGAGATATAGCCGCATTGTGGGTGTTACAAGAGCCCCCCTCCTCCTTCTTCTTCTTCCTTGACCTTCTCCCTAGATGGGAGAAGGGTTTCCCCTCTAGTCCATGGCCTCCATGGAGGCGGAGGGGCGAGAGCCCCTCCGAGATTGGATCTGTCTCTCTGTATCTCTTTGTTTCTGCGTTCTCGTATTCTGCCCTTTCACCGTTTCTTATATGTTCGGAGATCCGTAACTCCGATTGGATTGAAACCTTCGCTCTATTTTTTTTTCCCGAAAATTAGCTTTCTTGCGGCCGAAGAAGAGTAGTAACCGCCTTATGGGGGCCCCACGAGGGTCAGGGGCGCGCCCAGGGGGCGCCCCTGCCTCGTGGCTCCCTCGGGCACCGTCTCACATTGATTTTCTTCCCATATTTCACATATATTCCAAAAATATTCTCCATCCGTTTTTATTCCGTTTGGACTCAGTTTGATACGGATTTACTGCGAAACAAAAAACATGCAACAAACAGGAACTGACATTGGGCACTGGATCAATATGTTAGTCCCAAAAATATTATAAAAAGTTGCCAAAAGTATATGAATGTTGTAGAATATTGGCATGGAACAATAAAAAATTATAGATACGACGGAGACGTATCAGTCACACACACAGACACACACATGCACCCACCCCCACCCCCCCACACACACTAAGACTCCATCTCACCCTTCATCCCACCTTACCCTTCTGATAAACAATCACCTTAATTTACTTGTATAACATGGACAAATTCCACTTTACTTTAGTAGTTAGCAAACTTATCATCTCTACTCTTATAAAAAATGAGTTGGTGATGATGGTGTGCATGCCATCTTGTAATATAGACCGCCCAATCTATATCTGACGGATAGAAAGCAAACTATGACAATTTTACAAAAGATACCCGCACCTCTCTCCACATTTACAGACAAGGCCTTGCCTCGTTCATCGTCCTTATCTCCCACAACCTCATTGCTGAGCAATTAAGAAAGGAAGGCTCTGGAACAATCTAGCATGGTGGCCGATGCAGCCTGCCGGCGCCATCCATCCCCATGCCTCAGCACAGTCCGACCACCAGTCACCACCATGCTCCACTCCTCCTCATCTTATCTCTCATCTTTCATTTTTTCGATGAAATTGTCGAGATACCAGTTTTCTGATAAAAATTCTCGAGATATCATTAGTTTTTACACATGGGATTACTCCTGCATGGGTCAACCACAGCATGTGCTTTGTAAAAAAATGCATATTGATGTTCTGTGCAATGCACGAGTATCTTTCTAGTAATCATATAACGCAAATGACGAGCAGGAAGTGACATTTTTTTACACAACCACGTTAACATGGCGACACAAATCACTAGATAAAGTGTAATACCATTATACTTATATCCCAATGCAAAAGGTTGAGTACATGTCCGAAGAGTAGAGTCGCACACACGCACTCTGTCTCTCAGAATCTCTCACACACACCAGTTACGTGACACCCACTTAAGCAGAGACGTATGTTACAATTTGTGCACCCGTGGGTACACGTGATGGTGCACATTTATTTAAGCCGAACGGCGAACCCAAACAGTAGCTGCATTCATTCCCCTCCCGCCGCCTCTTCTCTGGTCACCATAGCCCGGTAGCCATGGCCCGGCCGAAGGTAACGACATACGCCATACTCCCGCCGGAGCGGCGCTTTAATCTGGAAATTTTAGTGGTCATGCATGCATATTTTTGTGCTAGCACTCGTATATAAGGGTTGACCGGTCGCTTCCCGTGGACATGCGCGGGCGGTGGAAGAGGAAGGAAAAGGGAAGCAGGCTATGGAGTAATGTTTTTTACCACATTTTCTTAGGAAATTGAGTGCAATAATTGAGTAGTTTTGCAAACTACCAGTACTACACCTGAAACGGTTCAAAACCAATACCACCACCACGCCCGCGTCTGTCGTGGTATTCTCATGGGGGGGGGTGCAAGACGACAGATGCCACAAGGTGCTTGAGTGTGAGGGCAACACCGCTGCCGGAATATCCGGGGACGGATATGCGAGTATCACGCGGTTGTTTTCCCAGGTTCGGGGCTCTCCGGAGAGATAACACCCCTACTCCTACATGTCTGAGTATATCTGGTATAGAGTTGCCCCTGGAGCTGTATCTGAAAGCAGTGCCACAGGCATCTGGTTTTATATATGCATGTATGTGGCATGCTCTAGTGGCCGGCTATGCCCATGGCTTATGGCCGTGAGCATGTGTGTGCTCATGTGTGAGTGAGTGAGTGAGGATGGATGGATGGTTGCTATATATAGTGGGGCTAGCTTAGGAAGTAAGCTAAGTAGGCACGGTGGCTAGCTAGCTAGTGGCATGGTGGGGTGCCATGCTTGTCCCCTGGGTCACTTCATAAATAGTGCCAGGGGACAAGTGACACTAAACATGATGGCTGGGGTGACATGTGAACAGTGCTTAGGTATAGCCGTCTCGTCGGGGTCGCGTCGGGATGCAGTTGACTTCGCATAGCTGGCTGGTTGGTGAAGTCGACAGTCGGCAGCCGACCGGGTGGAGCAGTCGGACGGGGAGCCGGCAGGAGCGGCCGGGCAGTCGGACTGAGGGGATTTGCTAGCCCCGATGTCTTCAAATATCGTCTTGCCGTCTTCGGGGTATCCGTAGTCAATTACTCCGACAGTAGCCCCCCGAGCCTCCGGGCAACTTCGTAAAGTTGGGCGGAGTTTTTTTGGCGGGTTGTTGATGTAGAAGATGTTGATGACGGCCGGCTGCGAACCGCAGCCGGCGCGGCTTGCTTCCGGCAGGGGCGCGCAAGCGCATCCGCTGGGTGTAGCCTCCGAGCAAGGAGGGGGGTCCCTATGAAAATGATCATGCAAAAGACAAAGTTAGTCCGCGTAGATATATCAAATGATTGCTTTTAGTATTGCAAGTTTATGCGGAGGGTGCCGACTCGGTTTCGTCCGAGCCCCCTTCGATCTTTTTCATGTTCCCTCCCCTCTTTGGCTTGTGCTCCTGCTTGCCGGACAGCCGCTCCGTGGTCTGTGGCTGAGAGTGGGCCGCAGAGTGGAGTGTACAGTACTTAGACTCCAGGAGCGGATTTAACCTAGCAGATACTCGTAAAGGAAACAGCCGGGTCACCCGAACCGTTTTTCTTCCCAGACGTTTTTCGCGTGGGTGGCCTCCAGCGTTCACTCTTGCTAGTCGGACAGCCGCTCTGCGGTCTGTGACTAAGAGTGGGCCTTTGGTATCGCGCACGCTACTAAGCCGCTTGCGAGAACTAATGTCTCAGGCCAAGCGGCCAGCCCCCGAGCTAACTCTGGTTGGCGCCGGGGCGAACAGTGATGCAACTGTAATGAAATGCGGAGATAGTCCCCCGAGCATTGCTCGGGGTTATCCGTGCTTGCGTGGTGCGAAAATATGCGGGTGATGAGCTCACATTGGTTTTCGTGTAGCCGAGGCGGAGTTTGCCGAAGACAACCGGTGCAGCTCGGCGCTCGCGGAGTGCGCAGGCGCACCCGCTGGGTGTAGCCTTCGAGCCTCTGGGTGCTCGAAGAGGGATCCCGGCCGGTCAGGCTCGACCGGCCAGGCGTAGAGGCGTCTTGCAGCGCCCTTTTTCTTCTTTTTCTCTTCTGCCGGCTGCCGGCAGTCGGACAAAACTCTTCCTTTGTCTCTTGTTTTTGTTTCTTGCAATCTTCCGTGGGGGCGCGCCAGCACATCCACTGGGTGTAGCCTCCGAGATTCGGGCCGACTGTTGAGCAGTCGGGCCGGATCTCTCGGCAACTACTTTGCCTTCTTCCTCGCGGGAGCGCGTCAGCGCACCCGCTGGGTGTAGCCCTCGAGATTCGGGCCGACTGCTGAGCAGTCGGGCCGGATCTCCCGGCAACTACTTTGTCTTCTTCTTCGCAGGAGCACATCGACGCACCCGCTGGGTGTAGCCCACGAAATTCGGGCCGGCTGCTGAGCAGTCGGGCCGGATCTCCCGGCAACTACTTTGCCTTCTCTGTTGAAGTTGACGTTCTTTCTTTTCTTCTTTTTGTCTCCGCCGGACGGACACTTCTTCTTATGCTTCATTTCTCGGACGCCCTCTTTTTTTCTCTCTCTCTTTTTTTGTTAGCCAACCGACTGAGCAGCCGGCCCATTTCTTACAGCAGTCGGCCGCGACCGGCAGCCGGCTACAGCGGGAGCTGGCAGGTGGAAACTGGCGCGAAGCAGGTAGAGGCGGCGCCGGGCGCAGCGGCGAGGAGGCCCGGCGAGGCGGGAAACTCGGCCGCGGGTAGAGGCGGAGCCGGCCTGCGGGCAGAGCCGGTGGGCGAGACCCGGAGCCGAATGGGCGGGCGCGCGGATGCGGAGGAAACCGGCACGGCGCGGGACGCGGAGCCCGCGAGCGGGAGGCGGCAGCGGCGACCCGGAGGAGGGCGCCGGTGCGGAGCAACGGGGAGCCGACAGTCGACCGGGCGGTGGGCGAGGCCGGCGGGGGAGCCGGCCGTCCGGGTTGCGGGCAGCCGGCCCGTGTGAAGCCGGCAGGCGGCCGGAACGGGCGGCGCGCGGAGGCTGCCGCGGGGACCCGAAGCGGAGCAGTCAGCGTCCGGGAGCTGGGCAGCCGGAGCGGGGGCGAAGTCGGCGCGGGGGTCGGGGACAACGCAGCCAGGCGGAGGCCCGTGCAAACACAGTCAGACGCGTGGGCGATGATGCGCAGGGTGGAGCGGAGCAACCGGCGGCAGGGGAGGCCGGCTGCGAGGCCGCAGATGGCACCGGGGCGTGCACGCGCGCGGGGAAGCTGAGTTGGCGGGGGCCGGGAGCTGGCAGGAGCGGCCGGGCGGATTGGGTGGAGCCGGCGCGAGGCGCGGGCCCAGCCGGAGCCAGCGCGGCGCATGGAGCCAGACGGGGCACCGGCGGAGGCGCGGGAGTCAGCACGGATGGGGCGGAGCCCAGGCAGCCGCACGCGGAGCCCAGAGGCCGGACGGGGCGGAGCCGCGGGCGATCGCAGGAGGCCGATCGGCGCAGCCGGCGCGCGTACCCGGCAGAGGCGAGGCGGGCGCGACCAGGTCGGCCCTAGGAGGACCCAGCATGGAGGACGGCAAGCTCAGCGCGCGGGAGGCGGCTCGGAGGAGTGGCGACAGGCGGAGCGGGTAGAGCCCTTGCGCGCTGGCGCGGGGACCCGGGGCAGGCGGCCCGCGGCGTTGTGAGTGCGACCGACAGGGAGCCGTGGGAGCTGGCCGTCCAGGTTGTAGTAGGAGCGGCGGGCACAACCGCGAAGTTCGAGGCGCGGCCCTCTGCTTGGCGGAGGCGGAGGCTCGGGGTTGCAAGAGCTGCAGAAGTGGCGAGGCGGAGCGCGGCGGCCGAAGATGCACGAGGCGCAACACGGCCGGAGGTGCCAGCAACAGGCGACTCCATTGTCTGGGCGTCGTATGGGCAATATCCGGCTATTACACGGATAGTGTATAGCCATTATCTGGATAGTATAGGCAGTGTATGAGCAGTTCTGACTTCCATCTAGCTTATAGATGGGTAGTGTCTGGCCGTTATCTAGCTTGTGTATGGTGAATGTATGGCAAGCGTATTGTCTGGCTTGCGTCTCGGAAGTGTATTGGCAACGTACAAGCGTTATCTGGCTTGTGTATCACTAGTATATGGCTATGGTTTGACCATTGCATGACTTGCATCTAGCTAGCTTGCATAGATGGTATGTGGATGAGTGAAGGCGCGTGTCGGCCGAAGCAAGGCGCAACACAGAGGAAAGCAGACGCGAGCGGCGCGTGGACGGACACAGCCGACCGAAGCGAGGCCCCGCGCGCGGCGCGCGCACGAACGGACAACCGACGTTGCGGTGGTGGTGAAGAAGGCGAGGCCGACAGCGAGGATGCGCCGCCCCTCGCGGCCATTCCGGGGGCATGTCGATGTCGAGCCCCCAACCTCAATCGTAGAGACGGCGCGACGCAGCGGCGGTGGAGACGAAGATGGTCCCGCTCGGACTGCGAAACCAGCAGCAGCATGGTAGCATAGTACCGCCCCACGGTGGGCGCCAACTGTCGTGG
>NC_041380.1:496948020-496999490 GCF_002162155.2 Triticum dicoccoides | reverse complement strand
GGAGTGCAAGATGACAGATGCCACAAGGTGGCTTGAGTGTGAGGGCAAGACCGCTGCCGGAATATCCGGGGACGGGTATGAGAGTATCACGCGGTAGTTTACCCAGGTCCGGGGCTCTCCGGAGAGATAACACACCTACTCCTGCATGTCCGAGTATATCTGATATAGAGTTGCTCCTAGAGCTGTATCTGAAAGTAGTGCCATAGGCATCTGGTTCCATGTATGCATGTATGTGGCATGCTCTAGTGGCCGGCTATGCCCATGGCTTATGGCCGTGAGCATGTGTGTGCTCATGCGTGAGTGAGTGAGGATGGATGGATGGTTGCTATATATAGTGGGGCTAGCTTAGGAAGTAAGCCAAGTAGGCATGGTGGCTAGCTAGCTAGTGGCATGGTGGGGTGTCATGCTTGTCCCCGGGTCACTTTATAAATAGTGCTAGGGGACAAGTGACACTATACATGATGGCTGGATGACACGTGAACAATGCTTAGGTACAGCCGTCTCGTCGGGGTCGCGTCGGCTGCAGTTGACTTTGGGCGGCCGGTTGATTGGCACAGTCGGCAGTCGGCCGGGTGGAGCAGTCGGACGAGGAGCTGGCAGGAGTGGCCGGGCAGTGGGACTGAGGGGCTTTGCTAGCCCCGCTGTCTTCAAATATCGTCTTGCCGTCTTCGGGGTACCCGTAGTCACTTACTCCGACAGCATCTGACCGCCCTGGCCAACCCAACCCCCTCCCTTGCCGGCGCATGCTTCCCGCGTGAAACGACCAGCGTCGTCCCGGAACGTGAGTGCCGCATAATGCCCGGCCAGAGCGGAGGTGACCTCTCACTGGCGTTGGCTTTGAATCAGCACGACGACCGAGAGAACGCCGCTTCCCCATGCACGTGACTGCTCCGCGTCGAGGCTGGCCATAGTTTGGATGAGTCTCCATCGTGGAGAGCCACACTAACTGTGAGGATATGGACTCCCGTTGCCCACAATTATGGATCGTTCCATCTATGAAGAACACGTACGACCAGACCCGGCCCTGATGGGGGGGGGGGGGCAGGGGGGGCGGCCGCCCCGTGCCCCCAAAGTCTAGGGGCCCCTCCCTAGCCTATGGGCTTGCGCTAAGAAATCTATGGGCTGTGGCCACGCATGGACGATGGACAGTGTGTACCCTGCACAAGGAAGGTGACCTGTGTTCCCTCTACTTAGGGTTTTTTGCTCTCGGCGGCGACTCTGTCGCCATCGTTGAGATCTACCTCGTTCCCTCCCGTCGATCGAACACCGAGACGAGGCGGGGTCTTCTGATCCTTGCCCTCTCTTGGTACAACAACTCGGAGTAGGGCAGCACCACAGTATCAACAGTCCGGCATTCTGCAGCGATCGGGCTAGGGTTTGGCTTATGGCGACGAAGATGGGTTCGGGATCGGCGGCAGCGGATGCCTCTTCATCCGCGTCAGAGGTAGAAAGGATGATGTCGGAGCTGAGCCTCTGTGAAGATGACATGGATGATGTGGAGGTAGATGAGGGTGCTATTCCCCAAGATGCGGTTAGATGGATGGCGGTAGCTAGGGTTCATATCGATAAACCCTACAGCCAAAGTTGGTTTTTCAGAAACATGCGAGCAGCCTGGGATCTGGCTCAGGTGGTGAACTTCAAGCCGTTGGAGGATAATCTCTATACACTGCAATTCCATTGCCTCGGCGATTGGGAAAGAGTCATGGAAGAGGGTCCATGAAATTTTCACGGACATGCTGTGATCATCACCCCGTACGATGGTGTGACCCAACCATCTCAAGTAAAGCTTGATACCCTGGATATCTGGATCCAAATACATGACGTCCCTAGTCTGTATGCACACCTGGTGCCGACACTGGCGGCCAAGGTAGGAGAGGTACTTTTCGCAGAAACGTCGTCGCATGACTTTACTGGCAATTTTTATCGTGTTTGGGTGAAGATCAACGTGCACAGGCCCCTGAAGAATGCTGTGTCGGTTGTGAGGGAGTCAAAGAGGCAGATATACAGGGTCAAGTACGAGCGCCTGTCGGATTGGTGTGCAGTTTGTGGTCATCTAGGCCATACGTTCAAGGAACACGACAACGGAATCCATCCCCCTCAAGCACTGGTCTTTAGGGATCTTCGTGCCTCGTGGATCATGAGGTGAGCTGCAAGCCCTAGAGGAGAACGGGGTCGCCGTGGTGGACGGCGTGGAGGTCGAGGTAGAGGAAACAGAGGGACACCAAGAAGCGATGGTTCAGATTTTGGGAAGAATGATGATCACGAGCGAGGTTTGCAACCAGGCATGGAGGATATGCCTGTTGATGATCCTAGCAGAAAGCGGATGGATAGGGAGGTTTCAGGGAAGAATGCTATGGTGCCAGGGAAGCAACAAGGGGAGCCAAGTGCCACAGATCTAGCCATTGTCCCGGTGGGTGATGTGGTCAGCCCGCTCCCGACCAGAGACCCGAAGTGCTCAAAGACAGAAGGAGAAGAAAGAGAAAGTTCAAGCATCCTGGTGAAGAATTTGGCGGGCTCCTTCAAGGAGCACCACCGGGCCCAATGAGTACTTTCTGCTGGAACTGCCGCGGTGTGGGCAACGCTGCGACAGTCCAAGAACTTCGCGACTTCACGAGGAAGTTTTCCCCTACCCTGTTATGTATCGTTGAAACTCAGATAGAAGGATATAGGGTAGAAAGCTTAGCTGCTACAT
The DNA here is from genome assembly GCF_002162155.2 of Triticum dicoccoides. Classification (NCBI taxonomy): domain Eukaryota; kingdom Viridiplantae; phylum Streptophyta; class Magnoliopsida; order Poales; family Poaceae; genus Triticum; species Triticum dicoccoides. The sequence goes on along the minus strand of NC_041380.1, from coordinate 496,996,798 downwards.
TGGGATATGATAATGCATATGCGGTTGATAGTGAGGGTAGGAGCGGTGGTATTGGACTATTTTGGAACAATGAAATAAAGATTGACATTTTGGGTTACTCTCGTTACCACCTGGATGTTTCTGTACAGGAAGAAAATCATGATGCATGGATACTGACGTGTGTCTATGGCGAGGCTCAAACTCACCGGAGATACCGGACGTGGGATGTTCTGAAAAATATTAGCACATCTAGCTCCCTTCCATGGATGTGCATAGGGGATTTCAACGAGGTTTTACATTCAAATGAACATGATGGAATTGGGATGAGAAGTAATGCTCAAATACAAGCCTTCAGGGACACAGTGGATGTGTGCATGTTACTTGATATTGGCTACAAGGGAAGACAGTGGACTTTTGAAAAGAGAGTAGTCGGAGGGACTTATACCAGATGCAGACTGGATCGGGCGCTAGCAAACACACCCTGGATGGCCCGTTTCGCTATGGCTTCTCTTGAACATCTTACGGCGGCGACATCAGATCATAGCCCTCTTCTACTTGACCTAGGGCGGGGCCAGAGAGAACCACAAAGGCACACTTTCCGCTATGAAGCGATGTGGGAGAAGCACGAAGGGCTGAAGGGGTTTGTTCAGACAGAGTGGGCAGCGCACGTCACATGCAATAACGTCCAGGAATTGCAGGAGAAGTTGCAGCGTGTTTCCGCTGGTCTCACAAATTGGAGCCGGCAATCATTCGGGAGTGTGAGGAAGGAGATTAAGGACCTGAAAAGGAAGTTGGATGAGCTGCGAGGTGACCCACTCAGAGTGGCACCCACGCATGTTGAGGTTAAAACTAATGAAAGACTGATTGAGTTGTACCACCGGGAGGAGATAATGTGGAGACAGAGAGCACGTATTGACTGACTGGCCTCCAGTGACAAAAATACTAAGTTTTTCCACATGCGTGCGAGCCTTAGAAGGAAGAAAAATATGATAAAAGCTTTGGAAAATTCTATGGGGGTTCTGGTGGACGATCCAAATGAATTAAGGGCAATGGCGAATGAGTTTTACCAGACTCTTTATACCTCGGAAGGGGTGAAAGGGATACAACAAGTTATTGATCAAGTACCAAGAAAGGTGACCGATGCTATGAATGCAGATTTGTGTGCCCCTTACACTAATGATGAGGTGAAAACATCTCTCTTTAAATTGTTTCCCACTAAGGCACCTGGCCCAGATGGCTTCCCAGCCTTGTTCTATCAGAAGCACTAGGATGTTTGCGGCGAGGATGTAACGAGAATAGTACTCAGAATTGTGAAAGGAGAGGAAAGCCCGGAGTCTATCAATGACACAATATTGTACTGATCCCTAAGGTAACTAATCCCAATCTTCTCTCGCTGTTCAGGCCGATTAGTTTATGAAATGTGTTGTATAAGATTGCTTCCAAGGTTATCGCAAACAGGTTGAAACTTGTTCTACCAGACATCATCTCTGAGGAGCAATCTGCATTTGTGCCAGGCAGACTGATCACGGACAACATAATTTGTGCCTATGAATGCCTACACTTTATGAAGAGAAGCAGGTCAAGAAACAATAGCTTTTGTGCTCTGAAGTTAGATATGATGAAAGCCTATGATAGGCTGGAGTGGACCTATTTGAGGTCCATGATGGAGAAGTTGGGTTTTGCATCAGTTTGGATTGACACAGTCATGGCTATGGTTTCTTCAGTCTCCTTCTCAGTTTTGTTTAATGGAGAAAGACTCGAGCGTTTTTACCCATCATGAGGAATTCGGCAGGGAGATTCTATCTCACCTTACCTATTTTTGATTGCAGCAGAGGGCCTTTCGTGCCTCCTGAAATCTAGTTCACAGTCATCTACACTCGCAGGTATTAGAGTGGCGACAACAGCTCCTGCCATTAACCACCTTCTTTTTGCAGATGACAGCCTGTTGCTTTTCAAATCTAGCTCTGAGGTTGCAGAAAGAGTGTCAAACCTACTGACCATTTACTGCAATGCTTCGGGTCAGAGAATTAATACTGAGAAATCATCAATCTTTTTCAGTAAAGGGTGCCCACAGAATCTTAGAGATGAAGTGAAGAATTGTCTGAATGTCCACAATGAATCGCTTAACGAACGCTATCTTGGAATGCCAACAGATGTAGGCCAGTCGAAGAATGGCACATTCAAATATTTGCGCGACTGAGTTTGGGCGAAGGGGAAAGGCTGGATGCAGAAGCTATTATCGGCAGCAGGGAAGGAAATCCTTATAAAATCTGTGGCACAATCTATTCCGGTATTCTCCATGGCTTGTTTCAGGCTACCCAGGGGGCTTTGTGACAACATTACATCCATCATTCGCCAATTTTGGTGGGGAAGCAGAAGGGGGAAATGCAAGCCAGCCTGGGTATCGTGGGATGTCATGACCAAGCCAAAACACATGGGAGGTATGTTTAGGGACATGGAGCTTTTTAACCTAGCTTTGCTTGCTCGACATGCGTGGAGGCTTCTGAATGATACCGACTCTCCGAGTGCAAGGCTTCTAAAGGCCGTTTATTTCCTGAAGGTATCACTTTTTCAAGCTGAGTTGGGGTCACACCCGTCCCAGATTTGGAGAGCAATCTTAGATGGAAGGGATGTGATGGCGCAAGGAGTGGTCAGAAGAATTGGTGATGGTGTTTCAACCGGAATCTGGGATCATAACTGGATCCCTCGAGCAAGTTACAAGAGACCGGTCGCAGCTCGGGTGGCAGCCCCGCCACGCTTGGTTTACGAACTAATTGAGCCATCTACGGCTTCCTGGAAGGAGGAGTTGATCCGGGCGGTGTTTACTGAGTTTGATGCCGAAGCAATAATGCAGATACCTTTGTGCACACGACGTGTTGATGATTTCTGGTCCTGGGGGGAAGAACCACGGGGCAATTTTTTGGTCGGGTCTGCATACCGCATGTTAGTTCGAACAAAGTATGATAGAGATGTATGGTTGGATGAGGCAGAAACAACATCTTCTAGTGAGGGACAAAGCAAAGAATGGAAGGCAATCTGGAAGGTCGCAGTACCAAGCAAAATAAGGGTCTTTCTATGGCGCCTCGCTCGAAACTCGATACCGTCGGGAGACGTTTTACATAGGAGGAATATGTCAATGACGAGGGCATGTGGCTTGTGTGGTACGACAGACTCTTGGAGACATGCGCTGCTCAACTGTCCCATGGCGAGATGTACCTAGGCGCTATCAACAGAGGACATACTGGACCAACTGAGCTCTCAGCAGCAAGAGTGCCCAAAAATATGGTTATTTTCTTTGATGAGAGCCCTCAAACCCGATGATTTCATTAGGTTCTCAGTTACACTGTGGGCTATATGGGGTGCAAGGAGGAAAGCTTTGTATGATGGCATTTTCAAATCACCACAGGCAACACATGGGTTCATAAACTCTTACATAAATGATATTCAGATTATAGTACCAAGTGTACATGCAACTCGGAGTGGGATTGTGCAACACCTGATCTGGATTGCTCCCCCTGGAGGCTACGCGAAGCTGGATGTTGACGCTGCGGTGGGTAGCAGGAGCCGGTTTGGAGCTGTGGCAGCAATATGTCGGGACCAGGAAGGAGTTTTTCTAGGTGCATCGGCTTTTATTTTCAAGCATGTTAAAGATCCAGCTACTTTAGAAGCTTTAGCGTTGCGAGAGGGCCTTGATCTTGCAACAGACTTACATATATCAAGGGTACATGCAGCTACAGATTGCAAGGGTGTGGCAAGTGAGATCGGCAGGAGGAGCAGTGCAGCATTTGGCGCAGTGGTTAGGGAAATAGAGATGCAAGTTTCTTCTTTTATTTCTTGTAACGTAGTTTATCAGTCTAGGAGCTCAAACTTTGATGCTCACAACTTAGCAAAGCATGCTTTAACTTTGAGTGTTGGCCGCCATGTTTGGTTAGGCCAACGCGAGGGTATTCCTTTCGTCCCTGTAAACATTGTGACGTAATAAAGCTTTGCGAAGTTGCCTCAAAAAAATGCGTGGACTATGGATGATGTCTTCCTATTCCTTTTTCTTTTGCGAGAATTGATTCCTTTCTATTCCATCATGTAGCGATCCGTAAATCCTGCGCCATATACCATACATAAGACACGAGTATGCCATCGTCATGTTCAGTGGCGGAGCCAGGAAATGTGTATTAGGGGGGCCAAGTGCTGCTAAAACAAGTTAGGGTGGGCCAAACTATAGCAAACTAGATTTTCAGTAGCAAAATATTACTAATTATGTCACTGTTCATAGCAGATTAGCAGCAAAATCCAGATGTTAGGGGGGGCAGGGCCCCGCTGGTCCCCCTGTCTCCGCCACTGGTCATGTTTGCTATAATAAACCTGCCATTCTGCTTGTTTCCTCCTAATCCTGATCGCGAGAATGTCTAGCCAGTATTCAGTATGCGACCTTCAGGCGATCGACAAGCACACGCACATCATCACCGATCCGTTGAGCTCTAAATCCATACGCGAACTAGTACATATCCCTGAACCCCCGATCACCGACGCCGACCAATCAAAGGTATATTATATTGCCGTTCTCTAATCCCTACTCCACATACGTATGTTATTAGCATATACATGATGCATAGCTGTGGCACGGTTCAACCATTGATGCCATTGATTAATTAATTAATTATCTTTGCCACGGTGAAAATGAAAAAAAAATGTGTTTGACTCGATACAATAACAAAAATCAAGAGTTACACTGGTGCTTCAATGAACCGAAATGCTGAGTTGGTGATAGTTGCCATGGAGGAAGAGGAAAATATTAAAAGAAATATTGGATTTGAACAAGAGAAAAATGTTGCTACTATTGATGAACATCCAACTTAGCCTTTTTCTAAATTAAACATTGTAAAATTCACTTTGTTAGATGGGGTAATGCTATGGAGATTCTCGAGCATCTAAGTGAATTAGTTGTTATACTAATGTCTCTATTGTTTACCTTATTTATAGTGCCCATCGATCTGACTGGCACATCAGCTGAAAGAAGCTTTTGAAAGTTAAAATTATTGAGGAAGGTGAACAATGACTCATTAAAGATTTCAAATGGTTTGGCAACAATATGCATCCAGAAGAAGTTATTGGAAGAGATTGACATGGACCCCGTCATAAGTGACTTTACATCGAAAAATGATAGAATTGTTTAAGGTAATATGCATAATTATTTCATATGCATACTATTTTTTTGATGCATTTAAATGTTTATAGGTAATTTTTTTATATATAAGTATATTCATTACTATTATTTGTTGTTTATTCAAAGGGCCCCGAGTTTTAGATTCGCCCCGGGCCCCCAAAATCTCAGGACCGACCCTGCGTGGGACTGAAACTACGAGATGGACATGTACCCAAGAGTGGACGTACGAACCTGAGTAATGTAACACAGTAAGTGAAGTAGAAAGGCACAAATAGTATGAACATGCGTGGCATATAGGCATTTGTCTCTTACTACCACTAAATGTTGTACGTGCAATGCTGGTGATGTTATGAAGTACGTGCCTAAGTAGTCTACTACTACTATATTAATTGGAGGCACATATTAGGTTTTATATTTGTTTACGTGTATGCACCGAGACCTTCCAACTTGTCGTGTCTTTCTCTCTGGGTCGCACTTTGTATCGTTCATACCACTAGTACTACTGCGTGTGGTCTCCGGCCCAGAAGTGGAGACGCTCTACCACGTTGTTGATGTCCCACTCCTTTCGCTGATGTGTGGGACATCCAGCATGTGCCATGTTTGGCACTCCTTCATCGTAAGAGTTGAAACGCTAGCATTCATCAGAAATAAAAAAATAAATATAAATTAGCAGTGATACTATACCACGCGGTTTCCTTGCTCCTCGATATCAGAAAAAATACTTCCGTTCACCGACATGTGGGACGTCAACCATCCTGGTCCACTTGCCATGCCCGCAGAACTCCAAGAGAGAGTCACCCTGGTCGTCGCGCCGCAGTAATTACTAATGAGCCGTCAAATCACAGGCCCATTCTTTCCCACTGTGAAGTTGCTCGGACGAAGGAACCATCATGACTCCGTTGAATTCCGCTTCTTGAAGAAAACTACTGTACCAGCAATACTGCTAGCTACATTAGTTACTCCAGCAGAGGCCTCCTTTGGTTTATAGGATATGAATTTTATAGGAATATGAAAATCATAGGAAGTGAGATGACATGCATCTCAATTCCTATAAAGAAATATATGTCATTTGATGCATAGGATAGGAATTTTTCCATTGAGTCTAGGCTAATGTACTAGTAATTTGCTCTAAAAACTACAGTAGTAACTAGTACTGGTACATGCTCGTAATTAATTAAACAAATGTACGGGCGACACAGACACACACACAAACTACTAGTACTACTACTTCTCACATGCTGGCCAGACGCCGTCGTTCTCCTTCCCAGCTTTGTCCGCGACACCCCACCGTGCTTGGATCTCCGCCGACCTCTCTGCAGTAGCGCATGCGTCCTCTTCTTTCTTGCGGCAGCGGGTCTCTCTTTTCTTGAGTGCTTTCTGACTTTTCCACTCCCTCTGTGCGGCTGTGGCTGCCTCTTGCTCTACCACCCATTCGGCCTTGGCAGCTTCAAATTTCGCCCACGTAGGTGTGAGGTTGCGAGCGGCGATGAACTCGGCACGGCGGAATGCCATCGCTTCCCTACCATTCTATGTGAGGTCGTGGGCGGCGAGGAACTCGGCGCGACGAGGTGCCATCGCTTCCTTACTGGTTAGTGTGCGGTGTGGTGGCATGAACAACGCTTGGTGACAACTATGGGGTGGAGTGGCCGAACAATCGTATAGTGCATTGCTTTGTCAAGAGCTCAAGGACAGTAGACGGAGGAAATTTGGATTCCCCTTCAATCCTCGTCATTTATTACTGAGTAAAATGCATTGGCGGTCATCGAACTTGTCTTGATAGCTCACTTTGATCATTGTATACGAGATATCGTGATTATACGGTCACTGGCTCAGCGTATAGCTCTGTATTTGTGTGGTTGACTAGTCAAACAGTCCGCATGCGCCTCATCAGCTCGTGTTCGTTATCTATCTATCTATGCGGGCCTACCTGTCAGTGAAGAAAGAAATAAAAACCAAAATTATGCGTATGTGAGGAATCAAACCACGGACTTGTCGCTGCAACGCACACTCGTTAGCCAAATAAAAACGAACTACTTTGCGTTAAATGCACAAAGATTTTTTATATATTATACGTGATGCACACATTAGCGCACACCATCCATAGAGGCAAGTAGCATGTACGCGTGCAGACAGCCATACACTCACGCTCACGCTGTCAAACCATGCTAATGCATGCACGTTGCCCTCTCAATCAAAGTCCTGCTCATGGCGCAACGCAAACGGCGAGCCCGTCACCTGCGCGCCTCGACGGTGCCTGACATTACTGTTTAGACATTTGCTGGAGGCCTCCGCGAACACTGAGCATGTATTCACCTGGCTCAACACCAATGGTCATACTCGTGACTCGGCGCGTTGCTCATGTATATCGTCCATCACAATGACAATCTATAAAACAGCCTAGCTAGAGAGGGTACTATGGTACGGAGTATGTACTATCGTGAGCAACCGATCATAGTGTCACTGCACACGAGTGTGTGTCTGATCGATTCGTCCATTATTCATAAGTTATGCATGGTTGTGTGGTGTCTAATGGTGGTCATGGAAGGCTAGCTGGCGACAAGAGCGGTTGCATGGACGCCTGGTTGTCAATACATGCCGCATACGCTTCAAAGGCTCGTCATCCATGAGTTCACATTTTACCACCACGCCAGCGTCTGACCACCCTGGCCTACCGAAACCCCTTCCATCGCTGGCACACGCTTCCCTCCTGAAACGGTCACCGTCTCTCCAGAACGTCAATGCCGCACTCACCGGACTTAACTGTAGGTGTAGTTGTTGTGTCACTGGCATGCGGGCCAGATGCCCGTTGGGCCCACATGTCAATGAATCAACGCACCTGCGGTTAAGTCACTAAAGCAGCGTCCGCATTCACGCCCGACGCGGTCTCTCACTGGCACCGGCATTGCAGCAGCGCGACGGCCGAGAGAGCGCCACCCATGCGGCATCCCGATGCAAGCGTCTGTTTCGCGTTAACGACACCATGGCCATCCTTCCGTCTGCCGCCCAGATTAATGAGACGCGACTGTCGACGAACCTACTCCGGCGCCAGCCATCCATCCGACTATCGCGGCTCATTGCCATTCGCCCGCTATATTAACTTGAGCCGTAGCTCCCAGCCATAGCCAAAGACCCACACTCATTCTTCTCCGGTCCCTTCCTTCTATTGGCACCACTCCAACCATGGCCTCCTGGCGCTCCAAAGTTCTCTTGGACATAATGTCGCAGGAGCAGACGAAGGACATCAGCGGCTCCACTCCGGGCGCGCTCCAAAGCTCTCTTCGACGTGCTGTCGCAGGAGTAGACGAAGGAGATCGCCGCCCCCAGCCTCCCTCATCCGCCACGACCACGAAGCCGGCGTGCGTGCGCGGGCGCAGCCGGCAGCGAGGAAGAGTAGTACACGGTAGGTCGCCGCCGCTCTGGTCCTAGGAAGGCCACCGCTCCTCCACTCAGTCGACGCCAAGCTTTGTGGGATAGACATCGGCGGCCGATTAGCCGCTTGACGATGATGTGGAGGTGGAAATCTTCAGAACCTTGTGCTCCAGAGGAGGAGGTTATCGAGGCGGATGAGGAGGAGGCAAAGGAAATGGCCGGCTTTCTCGAGTTCATGGCCGGACATGGTGGTTGGGCGCCGGCGATCATTTAGATTAGGTTTACAGTAGGTTTTAGTACGGTTTGTGTGAAATATGTAATGAATTTCGTCCAGTTTATAGGAAAAGTTTTCTAAATGTAATGGATTTCATCCGGTTAATTTGAAATTTGCTTTGTTTGCACGAATTCCGTCTGGTTAGTTCATGTAGTTGTCGAAAGGTATGCGGGCAGCATTGGATGGCATCCATTAGTGTCCTCGGACAGATGCCGGTGTAAATTTGAGGGCCAGCGCTAGAGATGCCCTAACTATCATGCTATAATCGGTGATAGTGCTCCATTATTTCGCAGGGAACAATTATCCCTCGATCAAAATCAGATCCGCCGTGTTTCGCACTCTATCGGATTTCGGGTTCCGGCAAAACCCTTGAGGTTCGAACACTGGGGTGCGCATGAAGATCTCCCCCTCTCTAGCTCGCGCACTCTATGATCTCACGACCAAGCTCGACGGACCGAAAGAACATGAGACACAAGATTTATACTGGTTCGGGCCACCGTTGTGGTGTAATACCCTACTCCAGTGTGGTGTGGTGGATTGCCTCGAGAGCTGAGGATGAACAGTTACAAGGAAAGAATAGCCTCCTGAGGAGAGGTGTTCTTGTGCTTGGTGAACTTGTGTGGTTGAGGATCGTCTGGGTCAGTTGGGATCAGAGGGATCTCTCCCAACTATGGTGGTGGCTAGTCTTGTTTATAGAGGCCCTGGTCCTCTTCCCAAATATCGAGCGGGAAGGGATCCCACAATGGCCAATTTGAAGGGGGGCAGCTAGTACAAGCTATCCTGACAAAAGTAGTCTTCGCCTGCCAAAGGCTCTCGTGGTGACGCCGTCTTGGGCTCCATGGTGACCTCCATCCTGCTGGTCTTGGTGTCGTTGCACCAATATGGAAACCTTTGCCTGATGCCTCGGAACTCCTCGCCTGCGCTTGCCTCCTTAGCACCAAAGAGGAAACGAGGACACTATGCTCACTAGCACCCGCCTGGTCTTGATTGTCATGGCTTACGTCATTGGAACCTCGCGAGGATCGCCTTGCCTTGATCTCTCCACCCCTCGCGAGCCAGCCTGGTGAGGCCGCTCCTGAGGTGGTCTTGCATCATCCGCCTCGTGAGGCTTGGCCCCTCGCGAGGGTCTTGAGTGTTTGCTGGTGAAGATGGGCCGTACAGGCCGCTGGTGGAGCCACGCTGCTGGCCGCAGGCAGGCAAGTCTGGGGACCCACGTTCCTAAAATGCCGACAGTAGCCCCCGGGCCCAAGGCGCGCTCGGGCTTGGCTTCGAGGCGAAGCCAAAGGGCAAGTGCGGAGCGCCGCGGGTCCTGATACATCTCCAACGTATCTATAATTTTTGATTGTTCCATGCTATTATATTATCAACCTTGTATGTTTTATATGCATTTACATGCTATTTTATATGATTTTTGGGACTAACCTATTAACCTAGAGCCCAGTGCCAGTTTTTGTTTTTTCCTTGTTTTTGAGTATCGCAGAAAAGGAAAACCAAACGGAGTCCAATTGACCTGAAACTTCACGGAACTTATTTTTGGACCAGAAGAAGGCCATCGAGTAAAAGAGTTGGGCCAGAAGAGTCCCGGGCTACCCACGAGGGTGGGGGCGCGCCCACCCCCCTGGGCGCGCCTCCCTACCTCGTGGACAGCCCGGAGACCCCCCTGACTTGTTCTCGACGCCAAAACCTCTTATATATACAGAAACCTCCAAAAAGAAACCTAGATCAGGAGTTCCGACGCCAGAAGCCTCCGTAGCCACCGAAAACCAATCTAGACCCGTTCCGGCACCCTGCTGGAAGGGGGGAATCCCTCTCCGGTGGCCATCTTCATCACCCCGGCGCTCTCCATGACGAGGAGGGAGTAGTTCACCCTCGAGGCTGAGGGTATGTACCAGTATCTATGTGTTTGATCTCTCTCTGTCTCATGTTCTTGAGGTGGTACGATCTTGATGTATTGGGAGCTTTGCTATTATAGTTGGATCTTATGATGTTTCTCCCCCTCTACTATCTTGTAATGGATTGAGTTTTCCGTTTGAAGTTATCTTATCGGATTGTGTCTTTAAGGATTTGAGAACACTTGATGTATGTATTGCATGTGCTTATCTGTGGTGACAATGGGATATCACGTGATCCACTTGATGTATGTTTTGGTGATCAACTTGCGAGTTCCGTGACCTTGTGAACTTATGCATAGGGGTTGGCACATGTTTTCGTCTTGACTCTCCGGTAGAAACTTTGGGGCACTCTTTGAAGTCCTTTGTGTTGGTTGAATAGATGAATCTGAGATTGTGTGATGCATATTGTATAATCATACCCATGGATACTTGAGGTGACATTGGAGTATCTAGGTGACATTAGGGTTTTGGTTGATTTGTGTCTTAAGGTGTTATTCTAGTACGAACTCTAGGATAGATTGAATGGAAAGAATAGCTTCATGTTATTTTACTACGGACTCTTGAATAGATCGATCGGAAAGGATAACTTTGAGGTGGTTTCGTACCCTACAATAATCTCTTCATTTGTTCTCTGCTATTAGTCACTTTGGAGTGACTCTTTGTTGCATGTTGAGGGATAGTTATATGATCCAACTATGTTATTATTGTTGAGAGAACCTGCACTAGTGAAAGTATGAACCCTAGGCCTTGTTTCCTAGCATTGCAATACCATTTACACTCACTTTTATCATTAGTTACTTGTTGTTTTTATATTTTCATATTACAAAAACCTTTATCTGCTATCCATATTGCAATTGTATCACCATCTCTTCGCCGAACTAGTGCACCTATACAATTTACCATTGTGTTGGGTGTGTTGGGGACACAAGAGACTCTTTGTTATTTGGTTGCAGGGTTGTTTGATAGAGACCATCTTCATCCTACGCCTCCCACGGATTGATAAATCTTAGGTCATCCACTTGAGGGAAATTTGCTACTGTCCTACAAACATCTGCACTTGGAGGCCCAACAACATCTACAAGAAGAAGGTTGTGTAGTAGACATCAGGTCCCAACAGCCTGCGGCCTTGGTCGACGCGTGGCGACTGACGAGACGTGGGTGGCCCCGCTTCCCCACGCAGCCTTGAAATCCGCCTGGTTAGGCAGCCTCGGCATCCTACATAGTTATCTCCCCATTGCTGGCGACGCGCCCCCCGACTTCTTCGCTTCCTCGTACCTCTGCTTCCTCTTCCAATCCAACTCGAGCTCTTCCTTTACTGCCATGGTGCTGAACCGGATGGAGAAAGGGAAGAAGCCCCTGTCCTCAGCCAATTCAGCTCCGGCCTTCGAGCTCGCCATCGGCCGATCGCGGGTGCTCAATTGGGAGGCCATGGATAAGGTCCGCCTTGCGCTCGCTACCAGCTTCAATGAATGGGGAGGGACTGTGGCCTGGCCTGCATCTCGAGCTACCGTTGATAGGATAGCCACGAGGTCCCGTTCTTCGTTGACGCTCTGTGGGCTGGCCAGGTTCCTCCCTTCTCTGCCTTCTTCGATGATGTGCTTTCCCATTACCAGATCCACATGCTGCACCTTGATCCCCAATCTGTCGCCCTTCTCTCTGTCTTCACCTTTGTCTGTGAGGCCATGGTGGGCCCCTCTTGTGCCATTTCTTCTTGTTGCACCTGACCAACCCCCGGCAGTGCTCTGGGTGCTTGAGTTTCCAGGCCGTGGCGGCGACGGCCAGCTCAGGGATTGATTTTGACCTCCCTCCGTCCACGGGTGAGGTTCGAATGCGGTGGGTGTATGTTGATGTTGGAGTACTCAGCCCCTTGCTCTCGCCTCTGTCATCGCCCGTTGTTCCCAGCTCCTGCTGGGGTCACGAGGAGCTCGTGGGCTCCCGCCTCGCCTTTGTCTAGCTCCGGCTGAGGAGGATGAAGGATCTCGATGTGACCGCACCCAAGGTGATGAAGGAATTCCTCCGACGCCACATCACCCCACTCCAGCGCCATTCCCATCCAATGTGGGCCCTGACCGGCGACCAGGATCGCATGAGGCTTCAAGCGTCGAGGCTTCCGGCCGAGGCACGAAGGACGGTGCTCGAGGTCTTGGCTGGCGACCCCTCGCCGGATGACTTGCCGCAAGTGGGTTGTTGCTTGTATAACTACTCGAACAGGGTGGAGTTCACGGGGAAGATGCCCTCCTTCGATGAATGGGGGCTGTGTCCAGTTGGCCTTGAGGGGCCCCGTGAGAACCCCATCGTTGTGGTTTCTCTCCTTGCCACCGGTGCTGAGCTTGCCCTAGGAGTGGACGCAGGGAGGCAAGCACCGCTGGAGGCTGGAGCGCGGGTGCCAGGGTGTCGATGCTGCCTGGGGCTCCCGAGGCGTCTTCCTCGGGAACCCGTGATTCCTGCCTTAGTGCGGCAGTTGAGGAGGTGACACAGTCCGCTATTCCTGAGGCCGAAGCTCCTAAGGCCTCGGCAGGTCATCGCGAGGCGGAGCCTGATAGCTCTCCTCAGCATGGCGCTCCTGAGTTCATCTCCTTGGGTGCTTCGCCAATCGCGCACCGCACTGATCGTCACGTGTAATGCTTGGGCCGGTTTCGCGTGGACTTCATGGCGCTCCGTAAGAGGAAGGGGTCTCCAAGCTGCAGCAGTGGCGCCGTCCGGCCGTTGAAACATAGGAAGTACATCGCCATAGATGAGTAAGTACCTTATTTTTGCAATCCCTCGAGTGCCGCTTCCCATCCTAACGGTGGTTCTCCAGGATCCCATCTGCCAAGGCCATGGAGCCTCCCGCGAAGCAACCTCCTCTTGCCTCGAGTCTTCCGCTGGCCTTGAGCGCCCCAACCGGCATGCTGCCCCTGGTGCGAGGTCGGCTGGAGAGGCAGACACGCTGACATGGCGCCTTGAACCCATGCTCTCGCCGTATCTTCTTCGTGGCCTCGTCGGAGGTGCGATGAGGGTGCCAAGGGTTCCTCTTGTGGTTGTGGACGGCGGCTGGATGACTCAGATCTTGACTCTTACTTCGAGCATCAGGTCCTCCCCCATCCAGGACTTCGCTGCCGCCCGGGTGATGATTGGGGAGGCACCAGCCCCCTGGCGAGAGGGAGCGAGCCGCTTCAGGCCCCTTCAACGTCCTCTGCTGCGGAGGACGGAATCGGCCGCGCGTTCAGGTCCGCGCGCGAACAGAGTGTCGTCTGTCACGAGCTCTTTCAGGAGGCGATGGGCGCGATGAGCCGGCATGGCGGAGAACTCACAAATGTGGATGCACGTCTTGAGGCCGAGGGTCTTCGGCTGACGGAGGAGTGGCACAAACTGAAGGTGGCCATCAACGTTGGGCGACATCAGCGCGAGCTTGACAATGTGGAGGCCGAGGCGTCTCTTGTGGCCTCGCGAGAAGCCTGCGCCTGAGCCTTGGAAGAAGCCCGGGAAGCCAATCGTCGTCGCAAGATCATAGAAAAGCGCGCGTGGGAGCTCCAGGCCTGGAGCGCTTCCTTGGAGCAGCAAGTGGAGGCGCGCAGGGCTGCCCTAGCGTCGATGAGGGGAATGCCTGCCGAAGAGGAAGAGATCCTGAGGCGCGAGGAAGCGCTGGCGTTGGAAGCCTCAGAGCATAGCCTTGATCTTGAGTGGTTGGAGACGAGGGAACACCAAGTCGCCCAAGCGGAGGACAAAGTTGGCGTGTGGGAGGCTAGGGCTTAGGAGGAGGTCGGTCGCCGGGTGGCCGAGGCTCGTGCGGATCTTGACGGCAGGCATGACCTGAGCTGGGGCTCGTGGTAGTCGAAGCCATGGGCAAGACCACCGTCCTCAGGTCGGGGCTGGCTGAAGCGAAACTCCGCGAGAAGGCCGCTGCAGCCGCCCTGACCTCAGTGCAAGCAGACCTGGCATCTACCTGTGCCGAGATGTCTTCTCTTCAGCAGCGGGTCGCCAGCACCGAGTCCTCTGCATAGGAGGGCAGGGAGGAGATGCTCCGGTGGCGGACGCTGGAGCGCGAGCACGCCCCCATGCTCCAAAGTCTTCGGATCAGAGCCAACGTGGCACTGGGCGCCATTTGCAATGAAGATGCCCCTCATCCCCACTTGAGTGACTACGCCAGTCTCCTTCTTTTATTCACTGACGTGGTGACACGCCTGGAGAACTAATCCGCGAGGGCTCGCGTGCTTGTCAAGGAGAGGAGCCGTGGCCTGCTCAGGCGCACGTTCTCTCGTGTCTTCAGCTATCTCCAAAACACCTATCCCAACTTCGACTTTGACGCCGCCATTGCTCCTGTGTGTGAGGCCATCCGGGGTGACCTGGCGCACTGGGTGGAAGACAATGTGGACGCCCTAGTCAGGGCCTTCACTTCTAAGGATGATGGGGTGGTGGTCGCTGTGGATGAAGGCGACGTGGTGGACGATGGTGAGGGAAACGCCGGTGATGGCGGCGACGATGCCGGTGACGATGACGGAGACGTCGATGATGGTGACAGCGAAGCCAGCGATGCGTTTGAGGGTGACTCGGAGGACGTGCTGAGCGATATGTCTGATTGAACCCGTGCTTCCTCTTCGTTGACCCTGCATGTGAAAGCTCGGGCACGACCCTGAAGGTTGTAAGAGCATTTTGGGAGGGGAAGCCCCTCATGTAAACAGATTACTGCTTTTGTTCTTTAGGCTAAGCTAAAGACGTGTTTTCATAAACCCGCGAGTCCTGCCATGAGCCTATTGCTGTAGTTTACCTTTGTCCGGGCCAGTTCTGGACCGGGCCACAAGGCCTTGAGTTCCGAAGGAGCCTGCCGATCCGCCCGAGAGGGACTTGCGAGAAGCGAGCGTTAGCCATGGAAGGACATGTGCGCAGCCCGCGCATGCCATGCCCAGCCCCCGCTCGCGAGGGGCTCGCGAGGGGGGAGGCAGCATGGGTGGACCCCGAACCAGGGCAAGGAACCAAATCGCAAGAAACCGCACGAACAAGAGAAGACATCCCCCCACGCTTATCAATGAAAATTCAGCTTCAACTTAAATACAAAGCCAAAAAACAGGGCTACAAAAAAGAGAGATTGAAAGTAAATGGCCGCGTCCGACACCTAGTCTAGTCTAGTCTTCTTGTCTTCTCACCAGCAAGGAGCTAAGTGCTGCCACTAGTCGTGGGAGGGAGCCCCCGAGGCCCGAGGGCAGCACTCCAGAGACTCTGAGGCATGTACAGCCCCACTCATTATTACGTGAGAGTGTCACGAGCGGAGATCTTCACAGGCGCGAGCCTTACTTCATATCGCCAGACGAGGGCCCTGCCTTGCGCCATCCTCGACCACCACTGGGGGCGACCGACAACTAGGACGACACCAGGGGGCAAAGGGGACGCTAGCGGCACCCTCGGAGACCACGGGTCCTCTACTGGGGGAAGGCTCGCCGGCACCTCCCCGGCACAGGGCCAACCCTCGGGGGATGTCTTGCTCCGCGCGATGCGGGGAGGGGCCTTGCTCCCGGCTGCTCCCCGGTAGCCCCCAGTGCGCTCCCCCTGGCGGAAGGGGGGCCGCTGTCCGCCACCATGACCTGATCCTCCTCCGACCCATGGCTAGCGTAAGCTTGCTCCTGAGAGTTTAGTGGTACCCTATAGCTGTTGTTGTTGGCATGGTTGGTGAGGCTTCCGGGGGGCTCCTGGAAGGCCCCAGCTTCTAGTGCCTCCTCCTCCCAGCTCGGCTTGAGGAACGAGCTGGGGTCGTCTTCCAGCGCGTACTCCTGGTCCATCATGCGGGGCACGTAGGCCTCCGGGGCCGTCGCCTTGAAGACCTCGCCGTAGTGCCCCACGCTCCATGTCGCTCGGCCCAGTGCACCGCCTAGAGGATGGTAGGGCAGCATCCCGTCGGTCGTAGGCGACAATGCTCGTACCTGCGCTCGTTGGAGGTGGTGGGGGTGCGATCGGGCGTCCGGTGTCGTTGGCCACGTCAGTGTCGATGGAGCCCAGGGGAGTGCCTGGGGGCGCGCAAGCGCGGGGAGGCCCACCGTGCGATCTGGCCACCATCGGAGGTGTAAGAAGGGAGCAGAAGGGTGGTGCTCTCGAGGCTGCGTCGTCTAGTAGCTCGGCGACGCGCTCCAGAAGTGCATCCCGGCCGCTCTCCATCAGCCGGCATCGCAGCAGCTCGCGAGCCACCGTGAGCACAGCCCTCATGTTTGCTTGTTCCCATCGGGTGTGCGGCACCGTGGCCGCGGCATGGCTTGAAGCCCTTGCAGCTGCCCGTACTTGGTATGGAGTGAGGGTGGATGGCGCTTGACCGCACCGCCCGTGCCCTGCCGCGTTTGGCAGTGCGCGTGCTGCCTGGGGTGCGGCGTTGAGGTCTTCTTGGGCAGATGGGGCCGCCCGGGCGGGCCAAGCTCCTCAGCAGTCGGCGTTGGTCCTCGGGTCGCTGGACACCGGAGCTACGGGGTGTTGGCGGATCGAATGGCGGAAGGAAGACTTCAGCGCACCCCTACCTGGCGCGCCAAGTATCGGATTTCGGGTTCTGGCAAAACCCTGGAGGTTCGAACACTGGGGTGCGCACGAAGATCTCCCTCCTCTGTAGCTCGCGCCCTCTACGATCTCACGGCCTAGCTCGACGGACCCAAAGAACATGAGACACAAGATTTATACTGGTTTGGGCCACTGTTGTGGTGTAATACCCTACTCCAGTGTGGGATGGTGGATTGCCTCGAGGGCTGAGTATGAACAGTTACAAGGGAAGAACAACCTCCTGAGGAGAGGTGTTCTTGTGCTTGGTGAACTTGTGTGGTTGAGGATCGTCTGGGTCAGTTGGGATCAGATGGATCTCTCCCAGCTATGGTGGTGGCTAGTCCTATTTATAGAGGCCCTGGTCCTCTTCCCAAATATCGAGCGAGAAGGGATCCCACAACGGCCAATTTGAAGGGGGACAACTAGTACAAGCTATCCTGACAAAAGTAGTCTTCACCTGCCAAAGGCTCTGGTGGTGACGCTGTCTTGGGCTCCACGGTGACCTCCGTCCTGACGTCCTGCTGGTCTTGGTCTCATTGCACCAATATGGAAACCTTTGCCTGATGCCTCGGAACTCCTCGCCTGCGCTTGCCTCCTTAGCACCAAAGAGGAAATGAGGACACTGTGCTCGCTGGCGCCTGCCTGGTCCTTATCGTCATGGCTCACGTCATTGGAACCTCGCGAGGTTCGCCTTGCCTTGATCTCTCCGCCCCTCGCGAGCCAGCCTGGTGAGGCCGCTCCTGAGGTGGTCTTGCATCGTCAGCCTCGCGAGGCTTGGCCCCTCAAGAGGGTCTTGAGTGTTTTCTAGTGATGATGGGCCGCATAGGTCACTGGTGGAGCCATGCCACGGGCCGCTGGCAGGCACGTCTGGGGAACCCCGTTCCCAGAATGCCGACACACTCCTCCCACGTAAGAGTGTAAACTCTTGCTTACATAAAATGGAGCAAGTGGACGGCACTGTAGCACGTCACATCACTCAAACTAGCCCTCCTAACGTGCAGGAAAGCACCGCCCTCGTCATTTTGTTCTGGATTTCTATCGATCAATCGCATGAAAATTTTATGCTTTGCAAGTTCAAAAGGAAAAGGCGGCACACTTACGACTCGTACGCGTCGCGTTCGCGTTGCACCCCCGATAGTCCAGCTCACACGCTGCTCACCTGAGGGGACACACGTTGCCTTGCATTTTCACTGACATGTGGGACTGCAATTGAATAAACCGTCGATAGCCAAAATCTAATCGCTCGGCGGGCGTTGGCTGAGAAGAGAGAGACAGGGGAGGGAGAAGAGATCGCCCGCCCGCCGCGCACGGACTCCAAGAAATGTATGGTGATAATGTGAGGTGGGCCATGCGGGAGTCCGGACCGCTTCCAAGCCCGCTTCTGACCGCCCTAGCCCACCAGAACCCCCCACCTCCCCGCGCGCGCTTCCACCTCAGACGCCAGCTGCCCGCATTCATAGCAAGTAGTACCAGTAAAATTTTGTGCTATAATGGCATGTACAATGGTTGATAAGATAGTCTTATCATAGTCTTGCATGTAATTTAGAGATGACAAAAAACATGTGTACAATGGATCATCTCTTAGCCTTATCTTTAATAACTAGTTATTCATAAAAACATGGTGAAACATATTATGCTAAGAGATCATCTCTTGTCTTCTCTTAAATAAGAGAAGACAAGCCTTTTCTTATGATTTCTATTTCCTCCACCTCATCATTTATCCTATGTGGCATCCCTACAATAGAACTATTGTACATGCCCTAAGCCCGCTTATGTGGAGGAGAGAGAGAGGCATTGCCCAAGTCAAGGAGTGGGATCTGCAGGAGCCCGTCTCTACATGTGCTCCTAGGTATAAAAAACTAATTCTAAAAAAAGAGGCATAAAAACAATTGTGTCTAAAAAAAGAAAGGTAAAAACATTTGAGAGGAAATAGATAGAGAGAAAGTGAGAAAAAGTTGTAACCTTCTAGCCAACCTTATAGTTAACACTATGGATTACATGAGGAAGGAGGGAGTGGTGCACATGCCTATTCACTGGGCTGCCGTGTTTCACACTCCTCCATCATAATAGTGGAGACAATAGCTTTCATCAAAAATAAACAATGAATACTCGTTGCTTGTCCACTATATCAGAAAGAATACTTTCATTCACCGACATGTGGGATGTCGACCATCCTGGTCCACCTACCATGTACAAAATTATCCTGGTCCACCCCAGTCGTAGCGCAGGCCCAACCTTTCCCACTGTAAGTTGGTTGGACGAAGGAACCATCATGACTTCGTTGAATTCCACTTCTTCAAGAAAACTTACTGTACCCGCAGTACTGCTACCACACACGAAGACTGGACGGCACTGTACCACGTCATATCGCTGAAACCCACTAGGGCAAACTAGCCCGCCTAGGATTTGTACTCCCTCCATTTCAAAGCTAGTAGTACAAAGTTGAGTCATCTATTTTGGAACGGAGGGAGTACGTCTCTGTACTGCTATGATTTTGTGTTGTACGTCTCTGTACTTTTGCTACGATTTTCCTACCCTATGAACCAAATGAGGCCTGAATGTATCCATGTCAACTATTGTCTGATCGACCGCTAAGCCTACAATTTTAGGAGGTTGGGCTATTGGCCGATCGACGTATCAGTATAAGCATACCACGAGCTCATCAGCCCCAACGTTTCTCTTCGGTGAGTGTTTTGCAAGTACTATAGCTCGCACAGTAGCTAGCCTACTAACACCAAGAATCATCAAACAAGCCCTTCTGATATGATAAATAGTTCAAACTTACATCTAAGCATGCCATATATTACATCAAAAGCTGGTGAGGATACATCTGTTTCCACAACTCGGAGAGGGTTCGCATGATTCACTATCAAACAGAAGTAGCAAGTACTTCCCACATAAGACAGTGCACTATCCCTAAGATGGTTTGATAACACGTATTGTTCTGGTAATTAAACACAATGCAAACTACCCTGAAGGATTAGCGTGACCAACTATTTCTTGTCATCGATCTCTCGGGCAATGACCACAGCATGGACATCGGCATGGGAATCGATCTCTGGGGCGATGTCCACCGCGACATCGGAATCGATCTCTGGGGCGATGTCCACAGGATGGACAGCGGCATCGGAATAGATCTCCAGGGCGATGTCAACAGGATGGACCGCGACATCGAAAATGATCTTTGGGGCGTTGTCCACAGGACGGGCCGCGACATCAGAATCATCAAGGACGACCACCGACAGCTGCACAACCCTAACATATTAGCAAGCACATTGCAAGTAATTAAAAACCACAACTATGGTAAGCCATTATTTTTTACCTTGTGCAACTCACCGGGGGATCCCATCCCTCTGGGGGGCATCTCATCGTCCTCGATGGGGGCCATCACCTTGCCAGGGGAATACTGCTTCTCAACGGCGACTATCTCCTCAAACTCGGTCTTGAGCCTCGCATAGGTGGCCATTAGAGTTTCTGGGGTAGGCACGGTGGGGCCCTTGCTATTCTTCCAACTTTCTTTGAGGAGTTCGTCCGCCAACGTCGTCAACTCTTTGGCCATTGCTTCTTTCTTGGAGTTCTTCGTCTCCATGGGTTGGCCCGCCAACATGGTCAACTCGTTGGTCGGTGCTCGCTTCCTGGAGAGCGCTGTCTCCAGTGGGTTGTCCGCCAGCAACTCTTTGCCTAGTGCTCCAGGATCCATCGATGAACTGACAAACAAAAAGCAATCGAAAGAAAACCACAATCGCAATGAAAACGGGAAAAGAATAGGCTGTGAGAATCGGTCGGTGCTTCGCAAAAAGAAGATTCTTGGAATGAAAATATAGTAGCATCACTGATTCGCCCACCTTTTCGCCGGTACAGAAGAAAAATGGCAGAAGTGAGTAGCCTGGAGTGAGGTTTTGTTCAAGAAAGGGGAGAAAATGCTGCAACGAGCGTTCTAGTAAAATGATGGTTGCTTCGTCCAGTCCAACTTCGAGGCCACTTTACCACTGTTGGTAAAGGTGTGGGTTTTGTGATATGATGGGTCATGACGGCCACACCGGGGTGACCGGTGAGTCTCGACTATAGCACCTCGCTGTGATTTGGTGGATGGCACGCGGGCCTGGATGCTTTGATGTCCCACATGTAGATAGAGCGGCTAGTCATATAGGAGTATTCAATACTGTGCACTATGACCAAGGCGGAGAGGAAAATGAGAGAACTACACATTTATTTACGGTGTAGATTCACTCATTTTGCTCTAGTACTACTCATTTAGAGCATCTCCAATAGCATGTGCATATTTGGATGTCTATATATTCATATAGACAATGGTCTAAAAAGATTCCCTCATATACACGTCCAGTTTTGCATCAGAACGTCTATATACAGGGACCATGACAGGTGGGTCATCGCTGGGAGAGGAAGAAATCATGACTGCAGCCGAGTTTAGACGACGCCTTCACATTGTCCAGGCGTGGACATTGTCGAGGTCGATTTAGAGGATGTGTATGTTTGGACGACCATATAGACAAGCTGTTGGATGCCTATTTTGGGCTCACGTCATAGAAAACGAGTATAGACATCCATATAGACAAGCTATTGGAGATGCTCTTAGGGTGTAGTCTAGTCACTTGTTGAAATCTCTAGAAAGGCAAATACTCCTTTCCAGTTTATAGGGCTATACTAGCAAGTAGTACTACAATAGTGGGCTCAAATAGCAATTTTGTCTCATGCAAGAGCCTAGCTATATGCGTGCTCCAAGCCCTTCTCGACTCACTTTTGGGTGTATGAAGGGTGCATGAGTCCACACTAGCTTAACACAAATACACTAGGAGCATGCATGAAGAGGGGTGCTGGGATGAGCATGCACGAAGTGGGAATAACTATGCTGAGATGAGAATGCAACCAAGCACATTGTGGCGAGCGTTCGCAACTGCCACGTTCGGGTTGCGCTTGGCTCTTCGCCTCTTCGAGAAGAAAAACAATGATGTTACTACTACTTCTACATTATCGAATCCACTGCTGCATGTCCGTCCACCGCGTGCGGGGGGATAGCTTGTTGTAGTACTCTATAAGGCTAGTTGTAATGGGAGTACTATCATAGGTAGTACTCCCTCCGTTCCTAAATATTTGTCTTTCTAGAGATTTCAACAAGTAACTACATAGGGAGCAAAATGAGTGAATCTACACTCTAAAATATGTATATATACATCCGTATGTGGTAGTCCATTTGAAATATCTAAAAAGACAAATATTTAGGAACGGAGGGAGTATCATGCATGCCAACTAGGCAAATTTGATGAGGTGGCATAGAAGTAAATGAAGAAAGAGAGGGTTGAGTATCATATCATGATACCGTATCATATTAAATGTTGTGCTACTATGTGTCATGCATGCTAATAAATGAAGTCATCGATGATACTAACATATGATACTATGCACTAGGGATGTGTAGTATCATACACTAGTATCGTATGCATAATACTAGTATTCTATTACGACCAGCCTAAGCAAAAGCCTGTCCTCGTTTGTGATCCACCGCGCGCATGGGCGAGGGAGAAGGCGTGTAGTAGTAAAATCAAGCTTCTCCTCATTGTATGAGTTGATGCAACACATCATAGCACTGGCCCCACATGGTTGCCTCTAAACTTGGCTGAAAGACCCACAATGTACAATACTCCATTTGCTGCAACCTCTAACATTTACCCCACCGCACACTAAAAAATATATTCCTGTCTTGACCAGATGAGCGTGCAAACTACAATCACCAGGATGACAGGTAGGCTCAGAAGATTATTTTAATAAAAAAAGCATGGAGCCGACCCCAACGATATTAAGCTTACATGCATGATACACTCTATCCTAGACTACTCTACACATGAAACTGCCACACGAGCGTCCGAGCTGCACTTGGCTCTTCGCCTCTTCAGGAAATCAAACAATGATGGAATACTATTGCAGTGGAGGAGTACTATAGTATGCTTCTGGCCATCTGACACTGATTGAACTGCTGCATGTCCACTGTGTGCGGGAGGGAGAGCGTGTAGCGAACGAAAGCTTCTCCTAGTCCTGCCAGCCACCACGCTCATGGGCGAGGGAGGGACGTAGCTTCATTGACTTACTACTCCTGCCTTTGTGTGTATGACAGGTGGGCCCAACAGGTGGGTGTCCCACGTGTCATGCAACCAAATGCAGGTGCGGTTAAGGCGAAAGGGCGTTGTAGTAATCAAACTTCTTGTTTTATGAGTTGACGCAACACATCAAAGCACCACACTCGATATATTTCAATAATTTGCATTTACCGATGCATTAATTACAACACATCCATGCATGCCGTGACTCTCCTTTTGATACTTGCATGTGTTGATTTAATGCACCTTGCCAAATTTTGACTATAAATTTAACTAACCAAATGTTCATGCATGTCACAAAAAATTACATAATTGAAAACTATGTTCAAATACGAATCAAACGATATAATTTTTGTTAACAAGCACTAACATTTTGTCAGTTAAATCTTTGGTCAAAATTTAGCACCAATTACAAAATGGCCCAATAAATATTGTACTCTCACATTTTGTTTTGAGGATACTCCCACACTGAAAATGTAAATAATAGTGCATGTTGGGCCAGCCCACGTTTCTGATAATTTTAGTCGTGGGCTTGTTCACAAATTTTACGAGGGGGTGGTTGTTCATTTAATGGAGGGTCTTGTACCAGACTTGAACGGTACAAAGTGCGACCTGGCACACCGTAACACCACTTGGAATAAGCGGGTAGCTATCTGAAAAAAACAATCAACAACTCAAAAAATGGCAACTTGGCACGTACACAATTTTAAACGATTGTTTTGATGGAGTGAAAAAGGAAAACTACCCCACTACGTATATATAGGCCGGAGCCTCCATGCTTGCTTGCTAGGGTTGCTCTATTCACACACTCTCATCCTCTCCAGATCTAAACAAGATAGGGGTGGTAACACTGTCTTTCTCCCTTCAAAAAACACTGTCTTTCTATCCTCACCGCTGGTTACAGATTTGGACGTTTCCCCCTCCGCCGGTGAAGGGAGGAGGGGAAGCATTTAGGTCGTCATCAACAACAAGGGAGGAGATCCACTTTCGGCCGCACCGTTATCTCTGGCAGAGCGCCGGCACGGGAGGTCCTCCGAACCCTTCATCGTTGCCCTAGTGTGGGCGGATCCGGCCTCCCGCCGCCCACCTATCCTCATCCCGACGACCTTCAGGTATATCTTCCTTCGAAACCGCCCTAGCACTATTTCCCCAGATCGCTACGTCGCTACATGTGCATCATTTTCTACCTCTCAGTCCCTCTCGATCGGATGGTCCAACGACGCATATTTTTTTTCTTCTATTGTTAGAGGTAAAGCTACTTCATGGTCGAATCTTGTACTTGGTTCAAACAAGAAATAAAGCGGGGGTGGGGGAATTTAGTATGTACATCGGACTTGGTACAAACAGGAAGGATAGGGGGTGAAAGTAGTACAGACGGGTCATCCAACCGATCTCTTGGTCGAAAAGGGAAATATAGGGGAAACGCTATAGGGGAAACGCTGTACACAGTGGTATGACCAGGAGTAGATTTTCTATCCACACATAAGATGGCTGCATGCATCATTATGATGCAAAGGCCGGGGGCACGCCTCCATTTCCAAAAAACATAGGAGTAGGTCGCTAGAGTGAACAAAAATGGGACCAACCCAGATATGTTTCTTGGATGTTTGTTTCTCAGGGCAACAAACTCTGAATCACCACTTTATGACCCGGTTTAGGTACATGGTGCTGGACTGCTGGTGCACCTACTGTCTCATGCCCTTATACCCAATATTTAGCAGTTCTTAATCTAATGCCCCTGGTAAAATGAAGCCATGCCAAGTTTAG
Organism: Triticum dicoccoides; assembly: GCF_002162155.2. Taxonomy (NCBI): domain Eukaryota; kingdom Viridiplantae; phylum Streptophyta; class Magnoliopsida; order Poales; family Poaceae; genus Triticum; species Triticum dicoccoides. The sequence continues at coordinate 496,971,751 of NC_041380.1, read as the reverse complement.
ACAAATATTTTTGCCTATAATTGTTTGAGACTCTGACTGTTTCCTCTGTAGCTATTTGTGCAAACAGGGATATCCATTTCACCTGGTTGCTGTTGTGACCTTTTGGTGCTCTGCACAAAACACTTCTTAAAAGAAGTGACTTTTGTGCTGTTTAACTGGAATGTCAGAATGGAACTTGTCGGGGGTTTGGTGCGACATATGCCAACGGATGGCTTATCATGGTGGGGGCGAGTAGAACGTCACCGGTGCCTGGAAACGGGATGAGGCGAAGACATGCACGCCGGCGAATCTTACCCAGCTTCAGGGCTCTCCGGGGAGATAATACCCCTACTGCTGCTCTGCAGGGTCTCCGCATGATCACTATGGCCAAGTGTTTACACGGTTTCTCCTTGAGCTGTTTCTTAGAGGTAGGAGAGGGCAAGGCTAGCTCTCTCCTTCTATCTGGTATGGTCTAGAGCTACCGGTTCCAACCCTTTGCATGGGTGCCCTGGGGGTTTATATAGGCCTACCCCCCAGGGGTATAATGGTAATTCGTCTGGGCGCGAGCCCAGCCGTCAGTGCCTTTGGCCTCCGATTTCTCCGCCGACTGCTGGGGCCCGCTGGTTGGTGGGCCCCGCCGACTGGTCTGGTACGGAGCCGACAGGCCGCGTCCGTCGTGGGCGGGTCTTGCCGGCTGCTGATTACTGTAGTCGTGCTTCTGATGATGCGGGCTTGGTCATGGGGTCGTGGCAACAGTCCCGCCGCCTAGCGGGCGATCACTATTGCCACTCCCCATCACATCTTGATTAATGGCGCATGGGACCCAGGGGAGGGCTCGGCGGACTCCCCGGGCCGACTCCTGACGGATCCGACTGGCGGTCCTCTCATCGTCTCCTAGGGTCTCACTGACTGGTGGGACTTGCTGCTTCCGGGCCGTTCAGACAAGCTGTCGTGGGCGCAGGACTCGGTACTGTGGTGCTGATGTCAGGGCCGGCAGGGCAACAGTGCCACGCCGCACGGAGATCTTCCCGAGTACGGCATGCTGTGGCCATGCCTGCCCTTGGTAAGGGGCGGGAGTGGGCTTCACTGTAGCCACGCCCCTGCCCCGTCCCCTTCGATGAGGTCATGGGTTTGTTGGAGTCGCCGGCCAACTCCCTAAAGCCGGCTTCTCTGGAAGTCGTCCTTGGGACTCGGCCATGAGCGGGCAGTCGGCCGCCCTGCCATCGACTCCTCAGGAGGCGGCTCTTCGCCCTGGGGTCTTGAGGGGCACAGCCTGCCCCGATGTCTTGAAAGGTTATGGGACTCGGGTTGGCCTACCCGTGGCCCATTACTCCGACAGTAGTCCCCGAAGCTGGTGAGGCGCCACGGGTGATCGGCCGAGAAGCCTCAACAATTTCTCTTTCCGGGTGCTCAACACATGGTCTTTGACTGACTTCTGCCGGGCCATCTAGAAGGAGTCGGACTTGCTCAACTCGGACTCACTCAATTCCGACATGCTCAGTATTTCGAACGTCGCGGTGGGATTTTAAGTGGCGTGCTAGCTAAGCCTCCAGGCCGCCGCCCGTTCTTGGCATGTCACGCGAGGGCACGTGGCCAGGCCGTCCTGCCAGCCTACACGTGCGACGGGACAGGCCCATAGGCGGGGCCCGCCACTACCGCGCCTCGGCGCCCGAGCGGATCCGCTGCGGCCCCGGTGGACTGTTGGGATTCTCGTGGAGTTACTATGTGCAGTAACTTTACGTGGATCGTGGGGGTCGTGGGGTTGTGAGCGCAGTAAATCCCCACGTCCGCCCCCTCGGCTTCGCAGCCCACGGGGCTATAAGTAGGGGGAAGAGGGGGGCATGCGCGCCCCTCCTTCCCACTACTCCTAGTTCTCTTCCTCCTTGCTGCTCCTCGCTCTCCTCCTTCCTCTTCTCTTCTTCGCTCCGCCGCACGCCCAAGCTCCGGCGAACGCTGCGGCGACAGCTCGCGATGAGTTCTTCCTCCACTGCCGCGCCTCCCCCAGTGCGCTCCGGCACCTGGGGCAGTTCCGAAGTTCATGAAGACCACATTGAGTTCCTCCGCCGGACCCGTCGGCTTCCCGGCGAGGATCGCGTGCAGGTGCATCTTGTGCCGGAGGGGGAGATTTCCCCCGCACCGCAGGAGGGCGGGCGGGTCATCTTCCGCTCGCACTGCCTGCGCAGGCTGGGGCTGCCGGCGAGCAGTTTTTTCCGGTCCTTCCTGGAGTTCTACGGTCTCCAGCCGCACCACCTCACCCCCAACACAGTGGTGCAGCTGTCCGCCTTTGTGGCCTTGTGCGAAGGCTTCCTTAGAGTCCTCCCCACCCTCGAGCTCTGGGGGGAGTTCTTCTTCTCCAAGCTCGGCACCCAGGCCGCGGGCGTGCCGACTCAGTGCGGCGCCTTCATCGTCGTGCGAAGGTCGGGGGCCGACAATCCCTTCCCCTCCATCTCACTGATAAAGTCGGTGAAGATGTGGCAGAGATCCTACTTCTACGTCAGGAACGTCGCCACGAGGGGCGACTGGGTCAACCTGCCGGCTTTCAAAGCCGGCCCGCCGGTTGGGAGACTGCCCAACTGGTCGTACCGGGCCAGGTCGCTGATGCCTGCGGGAGCCGGCGCCATCACGCGACTCCGAGTGCTGACGCAGTCGGAGGGTCTGACTGGTCCGGACCTGCTGGCCGCCTTCGTTTCGCGCCGAGTTCTCCCACTCCAAGGCCGCCCTCACATGATATGCCAGATGAGCGGGCACCGCGACACGAGTCGGATGTGCACCAAGGACATGCCTCACGAAGAGGTGGCCTTCATGGTGAACTACCTCTCGGACAGCAGGCTCCTGGAGGACTGGCGATTCGGCAAGGAGCCGTACTCCCGTGCCAACCCCCCGCCCGTGGTGAGTCGCCTTTCTTTTCTTTCTTTAGATTGTCTTCTTCTTGCCGAGTTTTGTTTCGACCAGTCGGCTTTGGTTAGAATCCCCTTCTTCACCCACCAGCCGGCACCTCGGGGCCGGCCCGTGAGTTCCTCGCCGACCGGGTGGAGAGCGACGTCGACGACCCCGATCTGGGGGCGGCGGCTCTGGAAGACGACGCCGAGGGAGGAGGAGGGACAACAGGCGACTTCAGGCCTTCGGCTACCTTCGCCGACTGGCCTGAAGACAACGCCGAGGGAGAAGTCGCCCCTCGCCTTCGGCCAAGAGCCAGCCAGCCTGGCGCGGGCTCTTCTGCCGCGCCGGGTGCTCCAGGCGGCGGGAAGAAGCGCAGGGCCGTGCCGACCTTGTTCGGAAGTCGGCCGAAGAAGCCCAAGGGCTCGGCTGCGGCGACCCGGCAGGACGAGGCAGCCGCGAAGGCCATCCGCTTCCGTAAGGAAGTGAAGAAGCCACCGTTGGTCTCCGCGTAAGTATTCTGTCTTCAAAGTTTTATTCTTTCTTCGTGATTTGTCTAAGTCTCTGCTTGCCCCTCTTGCTTCAGGGCTCCCCTCTCTCTTGAGTGGGCCGCCGCCGCCTCCGTCATGGGGTCAGCAGAGACGTCTGCCACCACTCGGCGGATTGACCACGCTGCTGACCTCCATGAGGCGACGGAGCGGAATGCGCAGGAGAAGCGCAACGAAGAAGACACCCTCCGCCTGGAGAAGGCAGAGGCCGACAGGGCGGAGGCCTCCGCTAAGAAAAAACTAGCGGAGGCCGAAGCCGCCGCCGCGGCGAAGCAGCGGGCTGAGGAAGCCACACGCCGCCAATCGGCAGTGCTTGTCACCCTGTTAACTCTGCGCCACCGCCTCCGGAGTTCACGGGGCCAACTGGAGAAGCCGGCGGGGAGAACCCCGTCGAGGAGAGGGAAGGCGGCGACCCCTCTACTCTGGACGCAAACATTCCGCCGCCGCCTCCGCCACCGTCTGAAGGCGCGCAAGGCGAGCGGCCAGCGGACCCTCCGGTGCCGCCGACCGAAGACGAGGCCGTGGCGAGGCTACTCCTCCAAGTCGGCTCGCCAACGCACCGTCGTCTGGAGAAGGCGACTTCGGCACCCTGCCCCCTGGAAGCCGGCACCGCCAGCTCGGCGGCCCCAGACGCCGAAGCGACGAGCGCCGCACCTATTGGGTGGGTGCGAGGAGGTGGCACAGGGCCGCTGAACCGGGCGCTCCTGGACATCCAGGCGAAGCTCCGTGCTGAGGGCGACACTCTCCAGAGTTGCACCAAGGCGTTCCTAGCGTCGCGGGCAGCCGTCCGGGTATGTTTTTTTCCTTTGGTCTTTGTTTTCTTGTTCCTCTCTCTGGGGGCGCGCCAGCGCACCCACTGGGTGTAGTCCCCGAGTCTCGGGCCGGCTGCTAAGCAGGCGGCCCGGAACTCCAATTGATGAACTTCTGGGTACTAACTTTGTCTGAAATGCTTGTCGCAGGATTACCACAACCTCCGCGTCACTGCCTTCAACCGTAACGTTGAAGAGCTGGGCAAGCGGACCGCCGACTTGGCGAAGAGCCGGAGTAAGTCCTTTTTTCTTCTCTGCGGGGGCGCGCTGGTGACCTACTTTATTGATGACTGTTATCTTTCTTCCTTTTCTTCAGGAGCCAACGCTGCTCTTCAACAGCAGCTGAGCAAAGCCAACTCCGCCCTGCGCGCTAAAGGGGAGGAGTGCAGCAGGCTCGCCACAGAGTGCGATCTGCTGGCCACTCAGTTGGCAAAGCAGAAGGAGCTGCTTGTGAAGTCGTAGAGGGAGGCGGAGGAGACAGAAACCGCCCTCTTGGCCGAGTTCGCGAGCGAGCGCTCCTCCTGGTCTGACAAGGAGGCGCTGCTGTCCTTTGGCTTCCACGAGATTGAAGACATCGTTGATGGTGAGTCTCTTTATTTTCTTTCTTCGAGCTGCCGATTTAAATCTTGCCGACTCCTGGTTTTTGACTAGCTTCCTCGTTTCTTCGCGTCTTTGCAGACTTCTTCCCTGGGCAGTCGCAGGCCGCCATCCAAGCCATCGAGGCCGACCGTGAAAGTCGGAGGGCAGAGGGCGCAGAGATCGCCGCCGATGCCCCCCGAACTCTTGACGAGCACATCCTGAGTATCGAGGCTCGTCTCCGGCCGGCTCACCGGATGCTGCGCCGGCTTCAGCGCGTCGGTGCCCAAACGATTGCCGCCCTTTGGCCGGATATGCAGGCTCCGCGCACCCCCAGCCTGACGGCCAACTGGCTGGAGGTCGCGGCTGGTCATCTTGAGGCCTGGAAGGGCTCTTCGGCCCGGGCTGGAGCGCGCCGGGCCTTAGAGTTCGTCAAGGCGTGGTACCCGGGGCTGGATCTAGACCAGTTGGCCACGCTTCAGTCGGAGGCCCAGCCGGAGCTGGTGGTTGCGGAAGATGCCCTTGTCAAACGTGCTGCGGCGATCGCCGAGTACACCGACACCAGCATCTTCGTCCCCGAGCGGTCTGAAGATGACGAGGAGGTACCGCCGGAGTGGTTTGGGATGAACCCAGACTACGACGAAGACTCGGCGGAGGTGATTGGCTCCAGCGTCGAGGAGGAGGACGAGGCGGAGGATGGAGGCGAGGCGGAGGCACCAGAAGATGGAGCAAACGGCCAGCCTCAGCCCGACCGCGCCTCCAGCAACGAGCTGTGTGCGACCGAGTCGACTGCCGCCGGAGGTGATCAAGCCGAGACTTGCCACCCGGCTGCCCCGACGCATGACGCTGGCGCCTCCTCCAACCCTCCGAATCCGTTTGCTGCCTCCTAAGATGCCGATGTATCTTTTATTTTATCTGCTTCAGTAGTCTTTGAAGAACTTGTTAATTCGCAGAATTCCACCCGCGGGGTGTATTTTGAACCTCTACTCGACAATTTGGCCAAGGGCCTATGTTATGTAAATATATATATCTATCTTTTCTTGCTCATTGTTCTTTTGGCTTTTTTCCTTTGCCGCTTTCTCTTAGTTGCCTGCCTTGCCAATCGGACAGCCGCTCTGCGGACTGTTGCTGGATCAAGTGCTAGGCTGCTTTGGGAAAGCAAGTACTTAGCCGATTTCAAGATTTTTTTTGAGCAAGTTGGATAGGAAGCGGCAGTTCAACTATCCGAGAGTTAGTTTGCGAGAAAGGCTGGAAGCCGTCTTGAGCTATGTTTTATGCTTTGAGTCCTTAGCCATTTTTCATGTGAATGCCCATTCTACCTTACTGCTGCCCCACCGTACAGTCGCTCTGCGAGCTGCGGCTTCTGACAGGAGACGGTTTGGGCGTTTACACACTACTTGTCCGACTGTAGGAAGCATTTCATAGTGCAAGGCGGCAAGTCCCCAGGCCGATTTGTTGAGCCCGGTGCCAAACGGCATAAAAAGGACTAACATACTTGCAGTCATAATTTTTATCATACAGACAAAAGAGGGCAGTCCTCGAGCTCGCCTCGGGGGGCCCGAAGTCTTGGTTCTTTAATACAAAAGGTAGCGTGGTACATACTGCATCAGCTGTAAAACCTTCGGAGGAGATTTGCATTCCATGGCCGCTCTGTCTCCTTGCCGGAGTCATCCCTCTTGCGTGCTCGGGGCTTCTGAGCATCGATCAGGTAGTAGGAATCGTTGCCCAGTACTTTGCTGATGATGAAAGGGCCTTCCCAAGGTGCTGACAGCTTGTGCTAGCCGGCTGTTCACTGGATCAGCCGGAGCACAAGGTCGCCTTCTTGGAAAGATCTTGGCCTGACCTTCCTGTTGTGGTACCGGCGCAGGCTCTGCTGGTAGATGCTGGACCGACTGAGTGCCAACAGCCGGCCCTCTTCCAGTAGATCGACGCCATCTTGTCGTGCTTCTTCTGCTTCCTCCTCGGTGTACATGGTGACTCCTGGGGAGTCGAACTCTATGTTCGTTGGGATGATGGCTTCGGCACCATGGACGAGGAAGAAGGGCGTGAAGCCGGTTGACTTGTTTGGAGTCGTGCGCAGACTCCAGAGGACGGCTGGCAGCTCGTCCAGCCAACAGCCAGCCGAGCGCTCCAGAGGCTCGATCAACCGAGGCTTGATGCCGGACAGGATGAGGCCGTTTGCTCGCTCCACTTGGCCGTTTGACTGTGGGTGGGCGACGGACGCTAGGTCCAGTCGGATGCCTTGTGTTGCGTAGAAACGGGCCAAGGCGCCTTTGGCAAAATTGGTGCCGTTGCCGGTGATGATGCTGTGTGGTATGCCGCACCGAATTGTGATATCGGTGATGAAAGTCACGGCAGTCGGACCGTTTAGTTTCTTAATTGGCTTTGCTTCTATCCACTTGGTGAACTTGTCCACTGCGACAAGTAGGTGAGTTAAACCACCTCGTGCTGTCTTGAATGGTCCCACCATGTCTAGACCCCAAACTGCGAAAGGCCAGGCAATGGGGATGGTCTTGAGTGCAGAAGCCGGCTGGTGCGGCTTGGAGTTGAACTTTTGGCATCCTTTGCATTTTTGGACCAACTCCTTGGACTCTTCTAAGGCAGTCGGCCAGAAGAAACCGTGCCGAAAGGATTTGGCGACGAGTGCTCTTGAAGCCACATGGTGGCTGCATTCGCCTTGATGGATGTCTTTGAGAATCGCTTGGCCTTGCTCTGGCTCTACGTAGCGCTGGTAGACACCAGTGACGCTGCGCCTGACCAGCTCTCTGTTGACTATGGTATAGGCTGCCGCCCGGCGTTGTACTTGCCGAGCTGAGGTCTCATCAGTTGGTAGCTCTTTGTTCACCAGGAATTTGAGGATGGGCTGGGCCCATGAGGGTGCTGCTATTTCTTCGACTACCAGAACTGCGACTTGGACGAGGGCGGCTAGGCTGGGAGGCGGCTGGTTGGAGTCAATAGCCGCTTGCTGGGTTGATGAAGTGCCCAGGACGACTGGCGCGGTCCTTGGGCCGAGTTCTGGAATCTTCAAGTCCGCCACCGCAGTCCCCGGGCCGGGTTCCGCAGTCCCTGGGCTAGCCTCAACTATGGCGGCTCCGGAGTCATCTGCAGAGATCCTCGTGCCGCCTGCCGGGGCTCTAGAGTCGGATCCGACGTCTTCCGGAGGAGCCGGTATGAAGATGGAGTCTGATTCTGGCGAGGGCTTGACGGACGGCTTGAGAAGGCGTTGAAGGGCGACACCAGATAGTATTGCCTGGTGGGTAGAGCCGATTCGTGCCAATGCATCTGCTTGGTCGTTGTCATTCCTTGGTATATGAAGGAACTCGCATCCTTCGAAATACCCGTTGAGTTGCTGCACGAGGAAACGGTAGCTCGCCATGTTTGCATCTTTCATGTCCCAGTCGCCGGATGATTGCTGGACCACTAAGTCTGAGTCACCATAACACAAGATCCGGCGACGTTATTGGAGGCGGCAAAGTGGATTTGCAGCACATACTTGAGCTTGTCTCCTTTGGGAGAGGTGAGGACGACGCCGGCTCCCAAGCCAGTGCGCATCTTGGAGCCGTCGAAATGCATCCGCCAATGGGTGGAATCAGGTGCTGGAGGCAGGTACTGGGTCTCGGCCCAGTCGACGAGGAAGTCGGCCAGTGCTTGTGATTTGATAGCAGTGCGGGGCTGGTAGTAGATGGTGTAAGGAGCGAGCTCTATGGCCCACTTGGCCACTCGACCAGAAGCATCTCGGCTACCGATGATCTTGGCAAGTGAGGCCGTGCCAGGACCAGATTTGCCAGCCACTCCAGAAAGAAAACTTCCATAATGAAGCCGGCTGCTAGGAGTCGGGCTATTTCTTCTCCGACAACTCTTCTCTTCTGATATGCGGCGTAGGGGCTGCCTGACCGGCTTTGCATCAGATCGGACATGTAAGTTGTGCTCAGCGTAATCCGTCGGTACACCTGGCATGTCTTTGGGGGACCATGCGAATATGTCCCGATTCTCATGGAGGAAATCGACGAGCTCGCCTTCCTATTTGCTTTCGAGGTTTTCACCTACGATGGCGTACCTCTCTGGGTGCTCCGGATCCAAGGGTATCTTCTTTGTCTCTTTAGCCGGCTTGAACGAACCCTCAGCCTCCGACTCTTTTGGGCTAGGCGATACCTCAGGCTGCTTGCCGGCCATCGCCACAACTTGCTCAAGGAGCCGCTTCTCAGCCGCGATTACCAGGGACTCGGCCAGCCGACTGCTCTCAGCTGCGCAAGCAGACGACTTCCGGTAGTCGCCTGCCATAGTCAGAATTCCCCTGGAACTGGGCATCTTCATCTTGAGGTAAGCGTAGTGGGGGACCGCCATGAACTTGGCCAAGGCGGGTCGGCCAAGTAGCGCATGGTATGGGCTCTCAAGGTCCACCACCTCAAACCAAACAGACTCTCTTCGGAAGTGATCTTTGTCCCCAAAGAGGACGTCCATCAGGATCTTGCCGATCGGCGAGCAGGAAAGCCCAGGTACAATGCCGTGGAACACTGTCCGGCTGCTCTGAAGCTGTCTTTGCTTGATTCCTAACTTCTCCATGGTATCCTTGTACAGGATATTGATGCTGCTGCCCCCGTCTATCAGAACTCGTGAGAAACGCGTGGCCTGTTTGTCCGTAGCAAAGGTGGCGTCCAGGACCAAGGCGTAGGAGCCCGGACTCGGCATCACTTCTGGGTGGTCAGCCCTGCTCCACCTGATGGGCTTCTCGGACCAGTGCATGAACTCTGGCGTCTCTGAGGCTACTGCGTTCACCTCTTGTCGCTGCAGCCGCCTGCTACATCGATCATCAGCCATACTGGTGAACACTATGTAGGCTCCATGTTCTTCAGGGTATTCGTCTTGTACTGCGCCGACTGGCCTGACTGCCGGCTGCTGGGGCGGAGGCGGAGGCGGCTGCCGAGCAGGCGGGGGTGGCAGGAGGCCGTCTCCCTTGGCGATCCTGGTGAGCCAGTGGCACTTCCAGGTGGTGTGATTCGACGGCTTTGCGCCACTGTGGAACTTGCAAGGTCCATCCAAGGTCTGCTCATAGGAGAAGGCCACCAACCAGTTAGGCTTGCCGCCTTTCTGTCGCTTGGGCGGAGGCTGCTCTTCTGGCTGCTGGGCTTCAACGGTCGCGACCTGCTGGCTGCTGGAAGCCGGCTGCGGGGCCTTGCGCTTGTTGTCGCCCTGCTGTTGTCACCGGCCGGCGTCTGCCGCCGGAGTTCTTGGAGCTTGAGGAGCCACTTTGCCAGTTGTGCTAATTTGAATTTCCGCCTTCATGGAGGAGTCGGCCGTGGCGTACTTGTCGGCTATGATCAGCAGCTCGTCGAGGGTTTCTGGCTTGTCACAGAGGAGCTTGTGCTTGAGGAGGGTGCCTTCTCGGCACCTGGCTGTGAAGTACTCGATGGCCTACACCTCGTGCACGCCCTCGCAGGAGTTCTGGAGCTCAGCCCAACGCGTGAGGTAGTCATGAGTCGACTCGTCAGGACCTTGCACGCACAAGGAGAGATGACGAGGCTTGGGAGGACGCTTGTACGTGCTGGTGAAGTTGCGGACGAACGCTTCGGTGGAGTCGACCCAACTGTTGATGCTGCGGGGCTTTAGGCTGTTCAGCCATGTCCGGGCCGTGCCCTGGAGCATGAGCGGAACGTACTTTATGGCGACACGCTTGTTGTCGTTTGCTATGCTGATAGCCGTGGAGTAGTCGACTAGCCAGTCTTCCGGCTTCACGAAGCCGGTATACTTGGGCGTGTCTCTTGGGTGCTTGAACCCTCTGGGAAAGGGCTCGTCCTGAATGCGGGGCCCGAAACAAGGCGGACCCAGCTCGTCTTCTTCTTCCAGTGCCAGGGACCGGTGAAGTCGGTCGATCCGGTGGCGGGCGTCATTCTCTCCAACTCCCTCTCGGCGGCCAAAGCGGTCACCGAGAGTCGGATGGTCAACAGGCGGCGGGGAGACTCGCCTCTCCTTACGGGGAGGGGGAGGCGGACAGTCGTCCCGTCGTTCCACTGCTCTCGGGCGGCCATCTCGGTCGCGCTCTATGGTAATGCGAGTCCGACTATAGCTGACAGCCGGCTCCTTGTCCTTTCTTCCTCGGGCACCGCCAGTCGGCATCCGAGACGTCGCGCCTTGATCTCGGTGCGGGTCGTCGTTTGGCCGCTGTGGCACCTCCGTGCGGCAGCCGGCCTCGTTCTGCGCGGCGGCCGCGTCGAGGAGCCGCTGGACTTGCTCCATCATGAGGCGGCGTTCTTCGCCCTCGAAATTGTCCAGCTCATCCACTGCTGCCTGGGCGGCTCGGATGTTCTCCGCTGGTGTAGCGTACATGGGGCGGCTAGCCCCAAACAGGCTGGTGATGGCTACGCCGTGCTGCTGGACCGCGCCAAGGCGGCTGGGCCCTGCCGGGGCCGGCGAGCCGCCAACGGCGCGATCCATCTCCCGCTGGTAAGCTTCTGACAAGCGTCTCTTGCTGGCCAGCTTCTTCGCGCCTTCAATGAGTTGAAGGCGGCGCGCTTCTAACGTCTCTGCGTCAGCATCTTCCAGAATGGGCGCAGTTAGGTCTTGCAGCGCCGCGCCGAGTGAGTCGGGCGCTCCTCCGCCAGGGAACTCGTCATGACTGATGACTAGCACCTCAGTGACGGTGCTTCCGTCGCTCTCTGCATGGGGGAGAGGTTCATCGTAGACCACCATGTTGGTGGCGAACGCGTCGAGCGATGCGGTGTCGGAGTCGACCAGAATCGGGTCGGTGGAGCCTACGGACTCCAAGTCTATGGCAGGCCCGCCGGAAACGTGGAGTTGATCGAGGAGGCCCGCGAGGAGGTTCTCGGAGCCGCCCGTGCCTGTGTCGGACGCAGGTTCGTCGGAGAGGCGGACCTCGCTGACAAGTTCGACCAAGGAGCTGGCTGCGCATGCGATCACAACATCGCGCAGCGCGTCGATGCAACTTCGTCTGGCGTGCCTGGCTGGCTGCGCTCGCCAGGGAGGAAAAGGGTTCCCATTCAGAACAGATCTCCGAATGGCGGTGCACCAGGCCCCACGGTGGGCGCCAAATGTCAGGGGTTTGGTGGGACATATGCCAACGGATGGCTTATCATGGTGGGGGCGAGTAGAACGTCGCCGGTGCCTGGAAATGGGATGAGGCGAAGACATGCACACCGGCGAATCTTACCCAGCTTCAGGGCTCTCCGGGGAGATAATACCCCTACTGCTGCTCTGCGGGGTCTCCGCATGATCACTATGGCCAAGTGTTTACACGGTTGCTCCTTGAGCTGTTTCTTAGAGGTAGGAGAGGGCAAGGCTAGCTCTCTCCTTCTATCTGGTATGGTCTAGAGCTACTGGGTTCCAACCCTTTGCATGGGTGCCCTGGGGGTTCATATAGGCCTACCCCCCAGGGGTACAATGGTAATTCGTCTGCTGGGGCCCGCCGGTTGGTGGGCCCCGCCGACTGGTCTGGTATGGAGCCGACAGGCCGCGTCGGCCGCGGGCGGGTCATGCTGGCTGCTGATTACTGTAGCCGTGCTTCTGATGATGCGGGCTTGGTCATGGGGTCGTGGCAACAGTCCCGCCGCCTGGCGGGCGATCACTATTGCCACTCCCCATCACATCTTGATTAATGGTGCATGGGGCCCAGGGGAGGGCTCGGCCGACTCCCCGGGCCGACTCCTGACGGATCCGACCGGCGGTCCTCTCGCCGTCTCCTAGGGTCTCACTGACTGGTGGGACCTGCTGCTTCCGGGCCGTTCAGACAAGCTGTCATGGGCACAGGACTCGGTACTGTGAGCTGATGTCAGGGCCGGCAGGGCAACAGTGCCACGCCGCACGGAGATCTTCCCGAGTACGACGTGCTGTGGCCATGCCTGCCCATGGTAAGGGGCAGGAGCGGGCTTCACTGTAGCCACACCCCTGCCCCGTCCCCTTCGATGAGGTCATGGGTATGTTGGACTTGCCGGCCGACTCCCCAAAGCCGGCTTCTCTGGAAGTCGTCCCTGGCACTCGGCCGTGAGCGGGCAGTCGGCTGCCCTGCCTTCGACTCCTCAGGAGGCGGCTCTTCGCCCTGGGGTCTTGAGGGGCGCAGCCTGCCCCAATGTCTTGAAAGGTTATGGGACTCGGGTTGGCCTACCCGTGGCCCATTACTCCGACAGAACTCTTGGTTCATTTCGGTGGAACTGCACAACGGGAGTGTGATGCCCTCGATTCAATCGTACACTAATCATACACGCAGATGTGTACGATCAAGATCAAGGACTCACGGAAAGATATCACAACACAACTCTAGACACAAATAAAATAATCCAAGCTTTATATTACAAGCCAGGGGCCTCGAGGGCTCGAATACATCAGCTCGAATACAAACGAGTTAGCGGAAGCAAAAATATCTGAGTATAGGCATAAGTTAAACAAGTTTGGCTTAAGAAGGCTAGCACAAAATTAGCAATGATCAAAAAGGCAAGGCCTCCAGCCTGGGATCTCCTAACTACTCCTCGAAGCCGAACTCCATGTATAATCATCCTTGGGATCCTCTGGCTCCTAGACTCCATCATAGGATCACAATAACCGGGAAATGGGGAAAATGAAGTAGCAAAGCAGCCATGAGTACTCATCCAAAGTACTCGCAAGCAAGGATCTACACTACGTATGCATTGGTATCAAAGAAATGGGTAGTATCAGTGGACTGAACCACAGAATGCCAGAATAAGAGGGGGATAGCTAGTCCTATCGAAGACTATGCTTCTGGCAGCCTCCATCTTGAAGCAGTAGGAGAGATTAGATGGTAAGTTCACCAAGTATCATCGTATAGCATAATCCTACCCGGCGATCCTCCCCTCGTCACCCTGTGAGAGAGCGATCACCGGGTTGTATCTGGCACTTGGAAGGGTGTGTTTTATTAAGTATCCGGTTCTAGTTGTCATAAGGTCAAGGTACAACTTTGGGTCATCCTTTTACCGAGGGACACGGCTATTCGAATAGATAAACTTCCCTGCAGGGGTGCACCACATAACCCAACACACTCGATCCCCTTTGGCCGGACACAATTTCCAGGGTCATGCCCGGCCTCGGAAGATCAACACGTCGCAGCCCTACCTAGGCACAACAAAGTGCGCAGGGGTCTGGGCCCATTGCACACCTTCATGTTGAGTGGGCGGCTGGTGAGCAGACCTAGCAACCTCCCTTACAAAGGAAGTTGCGTTACGCGGTCCAACCCGGCGAGCGCCGCTCAGTCGCTGACATCAAGAAAGCTTCGACTGATACCACGACGTCGAGTGCCCATAACTGTTCCCGCATAGTTGGTTAGTGCGTATAGGCCAGACTCAAATCAAATACCAAGATCTCGTTAAGAATGTTAATTGATGTAACCGTGGACATAAACCTGGGCCAGGCCCACGTCTCTCCTAGGTGGTCTCAACCTGCCCTGTCGCTCCACCACAAAGTAACAGTCGGGGGCTGTCGGGAACCCAGGCCCACCACTACCGGGATGGAACCAACTGTCCTTTCAGCCTCCACACCGGAATCACTCACGGGTACTCTACGATCCGTCCCGACTTTAGTCACCACATGTATCACATATTATGTATAAGTATAAACCCATGATCGCCTCCCGAGTGATCATGGCCCGGTTGTATAGCATGGCAAACGGACAAGAATGTAGGGCCACTGATGGAATACTAGCATCCTATACTAAGAATTTAGGATTGCAGGTAAAGTAACAACAGTAGTAGCAAAGACAGGCTATGCATCAGAATAGGATTAACCGAAAGCAGTAACATGCTACACTACTCTAATGCAAGCAGTAGAGAGAAGGAATAGGCGATATCGGGTTGATCAAGGGAGGGGCTTGCCTGGTTGCTTTGGCAAGAAGGGTTCGTTGTCGATGTAGTCGATCACAGGGTTACCGACAGCGGTCTCGGGGCCTACCAGAAAGAAGTAATGGAGGGGAAAACAATAAATAACAGAGTAATCAAAGCATCACGAAGCATAATATTGCAATACGCGGTGCTAGAGGTGACCTAGCTCAGGGATAAGTGATACCGACAAAGGGGAAAACATCCGGGAAAGTATTCCCGGTGTTCCACGTTTTCGGACAGACGGACCGGAGTGGGAAAGTTGCATGTTCTCTATGGTAGGGACATGTGGCTGACAAACAGACTGCATATTTTGATTCATCTCACCGTTCTGGGCAACTTTCATGTACAAAGTATTTTCATCCGAGTTACGGATTAATTTATATTAATTTTTAATGATATAATTCATTTTTAGAATTAACAGAATTAATTTAATTAGAAAATGTAATCATGATGTCAGCATGATGTTAGGGTGATGTCAGCAGTCAACCAGTCAGTTGACCTAGTCAAACTGACATGTGGGTCCCAGTCGTCATTGCCTCAGACTAACTAAACCTATTAATTAGACTAACTAAGTGATTAGGTTAATTCATTTTAATTAGATTAGTTAAGCAGGATTAATTAACTTATTAATTAATTAATAATTTATTTATTTTTATTTTATTTTATTATTATTTTTTAAAATCATTCTAGGGTGGGCCCCGACTGTCATTGGGCCAGGGGCCTTAACGGGCGTTGGGCGTGAGTGACCCGCCTAGCATCGGGGGAGCCCTCCCAGGAGGACGAGGGCCGCGCAGGCGAGCGCCGGCGGCGGCGGCAGGCGGCGGCGCAAGGGGAGGTGGCGTAGGCCACGGCGGCGGGGGAGCGCGGCACACACGGAGCAGCAGCAATAGGGCTGCACGATGAAGGGAGAGTAGCGGTAGGGGGCGATCAAGGCGCGGCCAAGGTGCGACCACGGCGGGGCTCGCCGTCCGGCCATTTCCGGCAAAGGAAGCCGGCACGGTTGCGGGCGAGCAGGCGGCGGCGCGCAGGGTCAGCAGCGGCAGAGCACGACGGAAGCAGCAAAGCAGTAGCGGCAAGGGCGCGGGCGCGTGAGGTGCGGCGACCGTGCGCGGGAACGGCGGGCGCGGTGAGCATGGGGTGGCCGAGCGGGGCGGATGGCGCGAGTGCGGTAGTCGCGGAGACGAGGCAGCGCGGAGGGGAAGAGGAGGTCGAGCGCCTCATCGTCCGATGCTGGGGAATGGCAGCGGGCTCAAGGAGGAGGAGTTGAGGCGGTGGTGCAGCAGTGGGGCGGCGTGCGCTGACGACGTCTGGTGAGGAGGGGGTTGAGGACGAGCGACGGAGACGGGAAGGCGGCATCGACGACGGCGGGTGGAGGCGGCTCCAGCGGGGGTTCCGGGTGACGGCGGCATCGAGCGCCCCCAACCCAGATTGGGGGGAAGGGGAACCGAGCGAGAGAAAGGGGGGATCGGGGGAAGTGGGGTCGTGGGGGTTAGGGTTTGTGGGGTGAGGGGGGTTAAGGGAGGAAGGTGGGCCGGTCTAGTACCGTGCCCAACTGGTGGGCCGAAGCCCAGGGGAGGGGTTTGGCTTTTCTTTTCTTTTCCATTTGTTCAGTTTTCTATTTTTGTTTCGATTTTGCATTTAATTTATACCACAAATAGGGTTTGTAAAATAATGTACTTTGACCAATAATTTACAATGCAAATTCAAACACTGCCCCAAAAAGTTTGAGAGTTAAATAAATTCGTTTATACTTTCCAATATCTTAAAAGGCATTTAAATATTTAGTTTAGCCACCGCTTTGTTTAGTTTAGGGCATTTAAATACTTTACAAAAATGTTGGCTTATCACCAATACTAACAAATGATTATTTGCAACACCTTCAACTTTTTAGCTTTAAAGTTTGAAAACTTTTATAGTTTGACTTGATTCTTAAAATGTGAATTTGAACGAGGTTTGAATCAACACGAGTTTATCAACAGCAATTGTGGTGACATGGCGCTATTAGTAAAGGGTTACTGTAGCTTAATTATCCGGGTGTCACAATTCTCTCCACTACAAGAAATCTCGTCCCGAGATTTAAGAGGTGGAGTAAGGGGGGAATCTGGTTACGAAAATTCTAACGAATCACCTCGATCTTGGTTGCTCTACTCGAAGAGGTCGATCCATTACGGTGATGTCTTCATTTACCTGCTTCGGTCATCATGATGAAGTAGACATCCTTTCTTCGGGAACTCCATCGTACTTACAAAAGAATAAAGTGTGGGTATTCCGGGAGAACGAACCTCTGCAGGGTTGACTAACTGGTGGATAACATCGGGGAAGGTGGCGGAAAGTAACTCTCGAATTGAAACTTAAGAAATTATCGAGAGCATGTAAGACGGTGCAATAAGAAGTTTCGAGCGGGTAGGCAATCGTTCATTGCCCGAAACAGAGCGTGAACGGGTTCAGAGCAATGGGAATAAGTATTATGTATGATACCAGAATTGATGATCTTTCGGAAGGTGGTTCGTGAAGTACTTATGAAGCCACACGTGAGGAATCACTTAGAAACAGGGGGTACAGGAGAGTCAGGTTTCGATCCTGTGGAACTGTGGGTTATGGGCCTGCCATGTGGGTTAAAAGTAGAAGGAGCAGTGACATCTTGCACGACCATGATAGCGAGGCATGTCAGAGGATAGCCTGTCAGTTATGTCGGCAACAACATCGGTACCAAGGGCGAGGGACGAAGAGAACCACTTTCCTGCTTGTTGAACGAGGCGGACCAATAGGCAAAGTTCTCGTCCATTCGTGGCCATCGGAATGTCATCAATAATAGAAACAGAGTCTTACTGACAGAGTGGTATAACAAGGTGCTTACCAAAGCTGGGAATTATTACTACTCAATTAAGCCAGATTACAAGAAAGGTTAAACAAAACAATGAAAAGGAAAATGTGATAATCAGATTAAACAGGCCAATGGAACAGAAAATGTGTTTAAACACAAGTATTAGGGGTATGTCCTTCACTAGAACAAGTATAGGATGGTATCCATGACAGGATATAATGTAGAAAACCCTTTAGGAAAGGGGAGAGAAATTTCATGACATTACCCATACAACGGTGTTTGGATAATTGATAAAGAAAATTTTAGCATTGTGCTTCGAATGTTTTTGTTGATGAACGAAGTACCTCAGACATGCTTCAAGATAGCATTGACATGGTCATTGGGACTTTGAATTCACAAAGGATCCATCAGGAACAACTTTTAGAACAAGTCTTACAATTCCTCATGGAAGAATCGCTAAACTTGCTCAGAAGGATACTATAACAATAGGTCCTTTGGCCAGGTGTGTTAGGCATGACGTCACCTTACCGGGTCATATAAAGACCAATGTTATAACTATTGGAAATATGTTCCAACCATCATATCTGACCGAGATTCAGATCTGATTGGTGTCAGGATACCCCAGACTCAGGATGCCTGAGAAGAAAAGGTGCAACACAAATTGACGAGAAGACCTTGTAAGATTCTTGGATAATGAACTATGGAAGTGAGTTCCAAAACAAGAGCTCATCATTAAACTAAGGAGAGGAGGAGGAGGTGGCTGATGGACTGACCGACATTTCATCAGGATTTCCAAAAAGATGGAGTTCCACAATTATGTGAACAAGGAGATACCATTTGTCAGATTAAATGATATAATGATGTATGCTCAAAGAAAACATACACAATTAAACTTTCGTTGAAAGGTGCACCCGAAATATGGGCTGGGTTGCACGACCAATGTCAGGATGGCGATTCAGCAAGCAGCACACTGAATTAGAATTATTGTCCATTAACTCTGAAGCAATAGGGTTGCTAGAAATACCGAACTCTCACAACAAATTTCATTTATTGGTATTCCGGTTAGAAGCAACACGGGGACCAAGAAAATAAGGGTGATGGCGAGACGCATCACTGTAACAAGAATCTTTAAGAGGTGGTGAAATTCTTACAACATTCTAGACATCAAAGACATTAATACTTCAAGGTAGAACCAAAAACAAGCTGGATAGCAAGTTGCATCCATAACATGAACAAGCTTGTGATGAAAGGAAGGTAAGGATATTGTCGATGGTAACTCGAATTACCAAGGGACGAGCATGGCACTTATCAACAAGAATACGATTGTTATCCTGGAAGGAGTCAAAATGTTGATGATGATCACGACAAATTTAGTCGAGAGGCTCCACGAAGAAGCAATCAAACAGAAACTGCATCAAGGAAAAGGACTGATGCAACGAAAGATTATTGGAACCACAGATACGATAGAAACTCGAATTCAAGTTTGTTGTTCAAGGAGAAATGATATGACGAGGAAATCGATGCAAGATTAGCTCACCATCAAAATTTGTGCCCCGGGAAGAAGGACCAGGTAGCAAAGTTAAAATCAGCACAATAATGTTATAGCCGATCAGGCTAGGAATGACTAGAAGGATTATTAAACTCATAAGCAACAAAAATTACTTAGGGTAATCAAACCGGATTGCGGAATTGGTTCACATATCGTGTTCTCGGTTGACGACAACCCAGAACCCGTGGAGTGACTATGACGGGGAAAGGTACTACTTCATCAGAAATTCATAAGATGTAGTGTAATGGATTGATATCCTCGAGATACCAGGGGGTAATACTCGAAGGTAGATCAAAATAAAGGTTGGGCAGACGTAATGATCTGCAGAAGGCAAGTACTTTTAACTTGTGTGAGAATGGGATCAAAGAACAACAATCACGGTCGGAACCATGATTGCAAAGGACAAAAACATAGATACAAGATCAAATTATGCCAAGTGAATAATTATTTTTACGAGAAGCTATCATGATAAGCTCAACATCATTTCCATGGGCATGAACACAAAGTTCAAGGTCGACTCCCACTTCTCCAATGTACAACCTTACATTCACTTCTCGTTCCGAGAATGGCATTAGTGTTGAAAGTTTTACCTGGTGAAATACCAGATAAGTATGACCCATGAAATCTTCCGGGTTCACATAGATTAAGGAAGGCATAGGTTCCACCCATCGGGGTATCTTAGTAGCATATACCACAAACTTCAGGAGTAAATAACACAAGCTCGAAAGTAGAGCATGGTTGACAAAGTAGAGGATAAAATTTACTAAGGCATTATATATCCATGGAAAGGCTCACAAGGGCATTGAATATGAAGAACGTTGTCGGATGAAATCCAACAAAGGATCTGGGGGTACACAAGGGATCTGATGTGAGCATCGGTACTCTACCAGAGGAAGAGAGAATGCAAGGATATTAGATTATAGAAATAACTGACTAACTCAAAGCTCAAATGCAAAGGAATTATGAATTCCAAGACAAGGGGTCAGAAGCAATGCTCTGATTAGGGATGGATAAGTTGAACAGCCTTAGGGGTACAATCAATGGAAATTTGATTGGTCGAGTTCTAGCTCATGTTTAAAATGACATCTGAGCCGGAAGGATGAATTCTATGATCTGATCGAGGATTCAGAGCATTCACAACATATTGAATCAACAAACTCAAAATGATAATGACAAAGGATACTATGAATATTGCTAGTCATATGGAACACATCCATAATGCATGTCGACAAGTATTTGCCGAGCAATAGCGGGAAGAGGACTACCGAAGGATCAGATAGTATTCCAATGTATCTTGTGAATCATATGAACAACAAGGGAAGAACGAATACTCGGTAAGTGCGAGGAATTATCCGTAGGGGTATTCATGTGGCAAGGAACTGTAAGGCAGTAGGCTCAAAGTATTTTTGGAACAATGGAGATAACTTCGGGGGTATCTTGTAATAACAAGACCAATGGGGAATGACTGTATGAATGGCAAGTGTATGTTATTATCCATAGGGGTTTATCGATGGAAGGGAATTGCAAAAGCGATGGCACAAAGTCTCGAGAGAACATCATATAGTATCTTTGAAATCTTCCGGTGCAGCAGGCAATCATCTGTGATAAGGGTCCCTCCGGGAAGTAGTTACGAGAACCTAGAGTCAGAGTTAGTAAATTTATTTTAACCCAAATAGAAGAGAGATTAGAGTCCCAGAGTATAGGTCAAGGAATAAAAGATTCTAATACCACCCAATGGCGACGTGGGCCCGTAAGACGCACAACCATGTTAGTAAAAGTTTTGACTGACTAGACTCAACTTCGGCCAAGGAGTTGGAAAGGGGATTCCTACAGGCAGTCGGCTCTGATACCAACTTGTCATGCCCCCAATTTGACTGTACACTAATCAT
This sequence comes from Triticum dicoccoides, assembly GCF_002162155.2. NCBI lineage: Eukaryota > Viridiplantae > Streptophyta > Magnoliopsida > Poales > Poaceae > Triticum > Triticum dicoccoides. The sequence goes on along the minus strand of NC_041380.1, from coordinate 496,950,861 downwards.
ACACGCAAATGTGTACGATCAAGATCAAGGACTCACGGGAAGATATCACAACACAACTCTAGACACTAATAAAATAATACAAGCCAGGGGCCTCGAGGGCTCGAATACATCAACTCGAATACAAACGAGTTAGCGGAAGCAACAATATCTGAGTACACACATAACTTAAACAAGTTTGCCTTAAGATGGCCAGCAAAAAAGTAGCAACGATCGAAAAGGCAAGGCCTCCTGTCTGGGACCTCCTAACTACTCCTCGAAGCCGAACTCCATTTAGAATCATCCTCGGGATCCTCTGGCTCCTGGACTCCATCATAGGATCACAATAACCGAGAAAGGGAAAAAAAGAAGTAGCAAAGCAACTGTGAGTACTCATGCAAAGTACTCGCAAGCAAGGATCTACACTACATATGCATTGGTATCAAAGAAATGGGTAGTATCTGTGGACTGAACTGCAGAATGCCAGAATAAGAGGGGGATAGCTAGTCCTATCGAAGACTACGCTTCTGGCAGCCTCCATCTTGAAGTAGTAGGAGAGAGTAGATGGTAAGTTCACCAAGTATCATCGTATAGCATAATCCTACCCAGCGATCCTCCCCTCGTCGTCCTGTGAGAGAGCGATCACCAGGTTGTATCTGGCACTTGGAAGGGTGTGTTTTATTAAGTATCTAGTTTTAGTTGTCATAAGGTCAAGGTACAACTCCAGGTCATCCTTTTACCAAGGGACACAGCTATTCGAATAGATAAACTTCTCTGTAGGGGTGCACCACATAACCCAACACGCTCGATCCCCTTTGGCCGGACAAACTTTCCTAGGTCATGCCCGGCCTCGGAAGATCAACACGTCGCAGCCCTACCTAGGCACAACAGAGAGGTCAGCATGCCGGTCTAAATCCTATGACGCAGGGGTCTGGGCCCATCACCCATTGGACACCTACACGTTGCGTGGGCGGCCGGTGAGCATACCTAGCAACCTCCATTACAAAGGAAGTTGCGTTACGCGGTCCAACCTGGCGCGCGCCACTCAGTCGCTGACGTCAAGAAGGCTTCAACTAATACCACAACGTCGAGTGCCCATAACTGTTCCCGCGTAGTTGGTTAGTGCGTATAGGCCAGTGGCCAGACTCATATCAAATACCAAGATCTCGTCAAGCATGTTAATTGATGTAACCGCGGACGCCGACTAGGGCCAGCCCCACCTCTCTCCTAGGTGGTCTCAACCTGCCATGTCGCTCCGCCACAAAGAAACAGTCGGGAACCATCGGGAACCCAGGCCCACCACTACTGGGATGGAACCACCTGTCCTTTCAGCCCCCAGACCGGAATCACTCGTGGGTACTCTATGAGCCGACCCGACTTTAGTCACCACATGTATCACATATTATCTGTAAGTATAAACCCGTGATCACCTCCTGAGTGATCACGGTCCGGTTGTATAGCATGGAAGACGGGCAAGAATGTAGGGCCACTTATGGAATACTAGCATCCTATACTAAGCATTTAGGATTGCAAGTAAAGGTAACAACAGTAGTAGCAAAGACATGCTATGCATCAGAATAGGATTAACTGAAAGCAGTAACATGCTACACTACTCTAATGCAAGCAGTATAGAGAAGGAATAGGCGATATCGGGTTGATCAAGGGAGGGGCTTGCCTGGTTGCTCTGGCAAGAAGGGTTCGTCGTCGATGTAGTCGATCACAGGGGTACGACAGTGGTCTCGGGGTCTACCGGAAAGAAGTAACAGAGGGGACACAATAAATAACAGATCAATCAAAGCATCACAAAGCATAACATGGCAATACGCGGTGCTAGAGGTGACCTAACGCAGGGATAAGTGATACCAGCAAAGGGGGGAAACATCCGGGAAATTATTCCCGGTGTTCCGCATTTTAGGACAGACGGACTGGAGGGAGAAAGTTGCATGTTCACTATGCTAGGGACGTGTGGCTGACAAACGAACTGCGTATTCGAATTCATCTCGTTGTTTTGAGCAACTTTCATGTACAAAGTATTTTCATTCGAGTTACGGATTATTTTATATTAATTTTTAAAGATATAATTCATTTTTAGAATTAATTTAATTAGCAAATGTAATTATGGTGTCAGCATAATGTGAGGGTGATGTCACCAGTCAACTAGTCAGTTGACCTAGTCAAACTGATGTGTGGGTCCCATTCGTCATTGTCTCAGACTACTAAACCTATTAATTAGACTAAGTGATTAGGTTAATTCATTTTAATTAGATTAGTTAAGCATGATTAATTAACTAATTAATCAATTAATTGCTAATTTATTTATGTTTATTTTTATTTTTTTAAATTGTTCTGGGGTGGGCCCCGGCTGTCATTGGGCCATGGGCCTTAACGGGCGTTGGGCATGGGCGAACCAGCCTGGCATCGGGGGAGCCCGCCCAGGTGGGCGAGGCCGCCCAGGCGAGCGCCGGCGGCGGCGGCAGGCGGCGACGCAAGGGGAGGTGGCGTAGGGGTGGCCGCGGCGGCGGGCAGAGCGCGGCGCACACGGGGCAGCAGCAGCAGGGCTGCACGATGGAGGGAGAGCAGCGGCAGGGGGCGGCCTAGGCGCGGCCACGGCGGGGCTCGCCGGCCGGCCGTTTCCGCTGAAGGAAGCCGGCGCGGTTGCGGGCAAGCAGGCGGCGGTGCGCAGGGTCAGAAGCGGCAGAGCACGACGGAAGCAGCAAAGCAGCAGCGGCAAGGGCGCGAGCGTGCGAGGGGTGGCGGCCGTGCGCGGGAACGGCGGGCGCGGTGAGCACGGGGTGACCATGCGGGGCGGATGGCGCGAGTGCGGTGGTCGCGGGGACGAGGCAGCGTAGAGGCGAAGAGGAGGCC
>NC_041380.1:496947614-496948010 GCF_002162155.2 Triticum dicoccoides | reverse complement strand
AGGGAGAGCAGCGGCAGGGGGCGGCCTAGGCGCGGCCACGGCGGGGCTCGCCGGCCGGCCGTTTCCGCTGAAGGAAGCCGGCGCGGTTGCGGGCAAGCAGGCGGCGGTGCGCAGGGTCAGAAGCGGCAGAGCACGACGGAAGCAGCAAAGCAGCAGCGGCAAGGGCGCGAGCGTGCGAGGGGTGGCGGCCGGGCGCGGGAACGGCGGGCGCGGTGAGCACGGGGTGACCATGCGGGGCGGATGGCGCGAGTGCGGTGGTCGCGGGGACGAGGCAGCGTAGAGGCGAAGAGGAGGCCGGGGGCCTCACCGTCCGATGCACGGGAATGGCAGCGGGCTCGAGGTGGAGGCGGACGACGGCGAGTCGAGGCGGTGGTGCAGTGGTGGGGCGGTCTGCGC
>NC_041380.1:496884813-496947562 GCF_002162155.2 Triticum dicoccoides | reverse complement strand
GGAAGGCGGCATCGACGACGGCGGGTGGTGGCGGCTCCAGCGGGGGTTCCGGGCGATGGTGGCGTCGAGCGCCCCCGATCCAGATCGGGGGGAAGGGGAACCGAGTGAGAGAAAGGGGGGATCGGGGGAAGTGGGGTCGTGGGGGTTAAGGTTTGTGGGGTGAGGGGGGTTATGGGAGGAAGGTGGGCCGGTCTAGTACCGTGCCCAACTGGTGGGCCGAAGCCTAGGGGAGGGGGGTTTGGCTTTTCTTTTCTTTTCCATTTGTTCCGTTTTCTATTTTTGTATCGGTTTTGCATTTAATTTATACCACAAATAGGGTTTGTAAAATAAGGGACTTTGACCAATAATTTACAATGCAAATTCAAACACTGCCTGAAAAAGTTTGAGAGTAAATAAATTCATTTGGACTTTCCAATATCTTAAAAGGCATTTAAATATTTGTTTTAGCCACTGCTTTGTTTAGTTTAGGGCATTTGAAAACTTTACAAAAATGTTGGCTCATCACCAATACTAACAAATGATTATTTGCAACACCTTGAACTTTTTAGCTTTAAAGTTTGAAAACTTTTATAGTTTGACTTGATTCTTAAAATTTGAATTTGAACGAGGTTTGAATCAACACGAGTTTATCAACAGTAATTAAGGTGACATGGGGCCACCAGTAGAGGGTTACTATAGCTTAATTATCCGGGCGTCACAGGGAGATCTGTGTTCCAATCCTCACCATCCATATTGGCACCATAACCTTCCTTTAGGTAAGAATGATATTTAATGCATGTACTCATCTCTATTTTGCGACTGCCATGAGAAAATAATGCTATTGTTTACTAGTACACTTGTACTCCCTCACTGACAAAAAAATTTCTGAAATAGAAGGCCAATCATGTACTTAGTTTCACCAACTGGTGAGGAGAAAGAGAAACAAAGCATGAAGAGGAGGAAGAAGAAGAATAAACAGTGCCAAGGTGATCTTGCTAAAGTCGAGGCCTCAGTCGAGGTCATTCAAGGGATCCGGCAACGTCTACCTTACATGTGAGACGATCCTCCAGGGAGCCCTTCCACTTCTGCGTATTGTCCATGATGAATTTGATGCTACTATTAGAGTAATATGCTAATGTCTTTCTATCCTTTCTCACTAAGCTAATGAAGGTTTCACCTTGTTCCTACTTGTGCAAACAGGGATCATGTTGTGCCAATCATACATTTTAGTGGAACTACACAAGACAATACAATGAACTGTATCCCAGCTAGTGCTTTAATTCTGTTGGAAGTTCTTGATGATCTTTCGATATAATCTCAGCACTGGTAAACAAGAGTGATTTCAACCATACATTTGAAGTGCACAAAAATATATACTATTGAGTGATTCTAGTGAGTGCTTTATCATCTCTTCTAGGACTACATGAATAAGCTCTTTGCTCAGGTTGGTACCGACCTAAGGCCTTCATCCATATTAGTTTTCTGTCATCTCTATTTGTAGCGTGCTACTATCATGAGAAACTCCTTTATCTTTGCACGTTAAAGTTTTGCAACCTATGATACATGGCAATGCTTTGAGTGTTGAGCTAATTGGCACTGATTAAATAAACTAATACCTCTCTTTGAGCAAGACTACTATGTTGCTAACTTTACCCATTAACATAATGAAGGTGCTTCTATTTGTTAGTGTATGTTTCATCAACTAGTCCCACTATTACAGTAATCTCACTCTCTCAATATATGTGCCAACAGGGATGCTCGATTTTGGTGGAACTGCACAAAAACTTTGGGTGCTTCATTGCCTCGACAACTTCCTTCCTTTCCTGTCAGTCGGTAATCTGGGATTGCTTCCTTCCTTTGCTGTCAATCGCTTGGCTTATCTCGGCTTCCAGTCAAAGGAAATAGTAATTGATATGCTACCTCACACATGTTGGTACTGGTCTTTATCCTTATTATTGTGCTTGTCATATGTATTGGTAATTTGGTATTGTGCTACTGTTTGCCGATTTCATAAAGGAGTAACTTGGAGCCTAAACTCGCAGGCAAATCATTATATTGGGTGATTTCAGTAGAACTGCACAAAAGGATCAGATGGACAGGTACTTATGTTGCTTCTGTGTACTCCAAAGTTCACTCAGACAAGCATTGATGTTGACAAGAAGAAGTGCCTATATTCATTCGAGTATCAACTGGCGTCAACCAGTTGTCAAACTCCAAGTATTAGGATAGTGAACGCCAAAAATATTGCTTGGCGCATAGCCCAAAAAAACGCAGTCCAGTCTTTGGTCCCAACTTGTGTTGTTTGGTTATCGGCACATATGGTACCGAACTGTATGGCATGGAGTCTAAAGATTCTATACAAGTTGGTTGACGTGTATATTCATCTGGCACTTAATCAGTCTGCATGCCAGGGATGCTCCATTTCAGTTGAACTGCACAAAAATTTTGGGTGGTTCATTTTCTCAACCGCCTCCTTTCTTGTCTATAGTGTAGAATTTTGGCGAGCTACAGGACCAAGATGAGCCAGTAAACTAGTTGGATGAAAGTAGTGGTCAAGTTGCTCAAACCTCCCTCGGCACGAGGCCACTATTTGAGGATAAACCTACAAGCAAAGTTCAGATTGTCTGTGCTGCCTCTTATGTACTCGAAAGTTTATTTGTATAATCATTAATTTTAGCAAGAAGTACCTCCGACTGAACACCATTTACTAGTATGTACCCTAGGTAATTAAAGTTCGTCCATGGATGATATTGGCTGTGATCTCAATCATTTGGTTGCATAAACATACTGAACATGTGTATATCTGGATCTTTTTGTGAATTATCTATGAATATTGTCGTGTGATCTATCAATCATTTGGATGCATAGACATGTTGAACTTGTGTATATATATGAAACTTTTGAGTTGTTGATTGTGAATGTTGGTTATGAATATGAACGTGTCATGTGAACCTGAGTTTGATACGAATGTTTACCTGTTCTATTGTACTTGTGTGTGAACTTGTTAGTATGTCTACTGTGGGATTTGTGACGTGTGGGTGTCAACGACACACCTTATTCCCAAGAAGAATTGCACCTGCTTTGTTAGGGTAGCAACAGTGCATCGGCTCTTTTTAATATTTTTGCTCTGTCTTCCCCCCTCCCCCGCTCAACCCCTGCCGTAATGTTTTCGGCCTCAAAACAAGCATAGTACTGCGTTGTTTTGGGGGCTTGGTGAAAAATTGAGTGCTGGTTTTTGTAGGTTGTCCCGCCCAGCAAATGGGTTGCTGGTCCACCACAGACTGGGAGGCTAAATATACAAGTTTTATGGTGCATAGGCAAGTAGAAAAACGCCATCGAGAGCCATCCATTGAAGAAAAAAATCACGTCTGATGTGCTTCTTCAGTCGCACCGCCGCCCCCCTCTTTAATCTAGTTTGCTCGGGGATCTAGCTAATACTCCTTTTCGGTTTATAAGGCTCAATTAAAAAATCTCACCAACCAAGGTAGATGGTGAGTGGTGGAATACTTTTTGTAGTTTGCAAAAACACCCAATTAATGCTCTTGCTTTCCTCAAAAAAGTATGTTTACCAATGCATTAATTGCAATGCATGCATGCGTAAATTACATGCATTGGTCAATTTTCTCTTAATACTTGCATGCAATGGTTTAATGCACCTTGGAATCTGAACATGTGATGGGGAACAACCAAATTGAGCCTTATAAAATGGAAAAACTAAAATTTTGAGATAAGCCCTATAAACCGGAGAGGAGGGAGTATCATTTTTTTCCAGAGGGCGAACAAGTATCAGCTAGGCCTAGGTATGCGTAGCCCATGACATACGGAGGCAGTGGTTTCAACTTATTTTTTGAGGTCCATACCGGCCTATGGGCCTCCCAGCATAGGTTTTACTTTTTCTTAAAGATCGGCAGCCCAATGTATTTTCTTAATAAAACACAAATCTCTGTTCTATTTATCTATATATAAGAATAATAATGTTGTGTCCAATTTATGTTTTCCCTTCTGACCACATTATATATATATTTATATTATTACTATTATCGTATATTTTATAGAGACTTATATATACATTATAAAAACATCCCACGTGTTACTAACTTATAAAAGTAAATGTTTAACATAAGTTGGCAAGGAAAATCATCGTTGTTTTTGACTCACGGGTAGGAAAATCCTGGTGATTGCGTACAAAAGCTTGCGAAGATTTAAGGACCAATGTAATAATAACGAGCTCATTTTTATTTTGAGCAATAACTCGCTAATTTGTTAATTTTACATATAAAAAATGTGTTGCAATGGTTTATTTTTTGATATTAATTGCTCCTTCTAACCTAACATTATATATAGAACGAGCCCAGCTAATTCGTGTATTTCAAGAAAGTGCAAATGGGCTAGTATTTCTGAGAAAATATTAAATGGGCCGCATTGGAGCGAAATTATTTGTTCACCCAGCCCAGCAAATGGACTGCATATTCTAGAAAACATGGGTTGAATATATGCCACATTTTTGCAGGCTGACATGTGGGCCAATAGGTCGAAGCCTACACAGGGCGTTGTCAACTTGGTCAACAAATGATTATGATATCCATAGCCATTGGATTTATATCCAACGGCCGCCATGCACCTTCGATCTCTCATCTTCTTCCGCTAGCATCAACGGGACCGCCTGGTCCGGCCTCCGGCGGCTAGCGGCCCTGCTTGGCATGCATCGCTGCGAAGCGCTACCCCACCGTCGACCAGGCTATCCCTCCACCCCTTGATACGTCTCCAATGTATCTATAATTTTTTATTGTTCCATGCTATTATATTATCTGTTTTTGATGTTTAATGAGATTTATTATGCACTTCTATATTATTTTTGGGACTAACCTATTAGGCGAAGGCCCAGTGCAAATTGTTGTTTTTGCCTATTTTAGTGTTTCGCAGAAAAGGAATATCAAACAGAATCCAAACGGAACGAAACCTTCACGAGGATCTTTTTTTTGGAACAAACGCAATCCATGAGACATGGAGTGGGGGTCAAGGAAGCAACGAGGCGGCCACGAGGTAGGGCGGCACGCCCATGGGGCAGGCGCGCCCCCACCCTCGTGGGCCCCTCGTAGCTCCACCGACCTACTTCTTTCGCCTATATATACCCTTATACCCTGAAAACATCCAGGGGAGCCACGAAACCACTTTTCCACCACTGCAACCTTTTGTACCCGTGAGATCCCATCTGGGGACCTTTTTCGATGATCTGCTGGAGGGGGATTCGATCATGGAGGGTTTCTACATCAACACCATAGCCTCTCCGATGATGTGTGAGTAGTTTACCATAGACCTTCAGGTCCATAGTTATTAGTTAGATGGCTTCTTCTCTCTCTTTGGATCTCAATACAAAGTTCTCCTTGATGTTCTTGGAGATCTATTCGATGTAATTCTTTTTGCGGTATGTTTGCCGAGATCCGATGAATTGTCGGTTTATGATCAAGTTTATTAGAACAATATTTGATTCTTCTGTAAATTCTTATATGCATGATTTGATATCTTTGCAAGTCTCTTCAAATTATTAGTTTGGTTTGGCCTACTAGATTGATCTTTCTTGCAATGTGAGAAGTGCTTAGCTTTGGGTTCAATCTTGCGGTGTCCTTTCCCAGTGATAGTAGGGGCAGCAAGGCACGTATTGTATTGTTGCCATCGAGGATAAAAAGATGGGGTTTATATCATATTGCTTGAGTTTATCCCTCTACATCATGTCATCTTGCCTAATGCGTTACTCTGTTCTTATCAACTTAATACTCTAGATGCATGCTGGATAGCGGTTGATGTGTGGAGTAATAGTAGTAGATGCAGAATTGTTTTGGTCTACTTGACACAGACGTGATGCCTCTCATAACTATGCGCTTTTCTATCAATTGCTCGGCAGTAATTTGTTCACCCACCATAATATATGCTATCTTGAGAGAAGCCACCAGTGAAACCTATGGCCTCCGGGTCTACTTTACATTATATAAGTTTCCGATCTAAGATTCTAGTTTACTATTTATTTTGCAATCTTTACTTTCCAATCTATACAACAAAAATACCAAAAATATTTATCTTATTTATCTTTATCAAATCTCACTTTTCCAAGTGGTCGTGAAGGGATTGCCAACCCCTTTATTGCGTTGGTTGCAAGGTTCTTACTTGTTTGTGCAGGTACTAGGCGACTTGCGTGTAGTCTGCTACTAGATTGATACCTTGGTTCTCAAAAACTGAGCGAAATACTTACGATACTTTGCTGCATCACCCTTTCCTGTTCGAGGGAAAACCAACGCATGCTCAAGAGGTAGCAAGAAGGATTTCTGGCGTCATTGTCGGGGAGATCTATGCTCAAGTCAAGACATACCAAGTACCCATCACAAACTCTTATCCCTCGCATTACATTTTTTGCCATTTGCCTCTTGTCAGGACCCCGATCCTAAGTCACACCAATCTAGCATGTAACACATCATATCACTTTACGGCCTCACGCACGATATTCCCATGGGTGCCACCTTACCTGGCCCGGGACCGTTTGCGCCTTTTGGCTCACATATATGATAGTGCCGCTAGCATCCATATGATAGAGAACCCGGGCCGATATCACTCGTCGTAAACCCAAAGTGGCACTAACTTATAGGGACAGGCATACATGACCCAGCAACGAACGTGTCAGTCATCAGCAAGTGAATCTGGGCTGTAGCAGTTGGGCTAACAGGACTCCGGAGAATCCGGGCTATAGCAGGCTAACAGGACTACGGTAGACACCGTGTGACATTTCCTTGAAGGAACAGACACAGGAACAAAGAAGGACACATGCTGGCCAGCCTAAGTGTTCCGGAGCAGTAGCAAGCTACCATGGTTCAGTGGAAGCACTAGGAGACATTTCCCAGTAAGAGAGGCTACCACGGATAAACAACTAGGTTGTCGGATCCCACACATACCAAGCATTTCAATAACATACACACAATATGCTCGATATGTGCAAATACAACATGGCATCACAACATAACTATATGACTCAAAGTATTTATTCATTAGGCTCCGAGGAGCCAAGTATTACAAACATGGGTCTCATGACCCAACATACAGAGCATACAAGCAAGCACATGCAGAAGCTTAACTTGTCTGAGTACAGACAACTACAAATGAAAAAGGCTGAGAAGCCTGACTATCTACAAGACCCTGCCAAGGGTACAAGATCGTAGCTGAGGTAACAAGCTAAACATCGAAGTCCACACGGAACTACTAGTGAGACTGAAGTCTCTGTGCAAAAACAAGCAAACTTGAGTACAAATGTACCCAGCAAGACTTACATCAGAACTATCTATATATGCATCAATATCAACAAAGGGGGTGGTGGAGGTTAACTGCAGCAAGCCAGCTTTGACTCGGTGGCTATCCTAAACTACGACTGCAAGTAACTCTTTTGAGGTGGCGCACATGAATCCACATATTCACCAATCAATACACCACTATGGATCTGCTCCCGTCTCCCTACGAGTACGCCATCCATAGCACTCACGCTTATCTTGTGCATTTTAGAGTATCCACTTTCACTTGTCTATGAACTGTATAGGCAACCCAGAGGTCCTTTACCGCAGACGCGGCTATTCGAATAGATCATGTTAACCCTGCAGGGGTGTACTTCTTCACACACGCTCCCGCCACTTACCACCATATACACGTTGTGTATCTCGGCAACCTTCAAGCGGAAGCCTGGCGAGGGAGTTGGCCACGACCTGACTAACCACACAAGTCTCTAGTCCAGGTTTATCGCCTATTCGGGTTCCATCCGCAAGGAGATCCGACCGGGGTGTCGCTCATGGCCCCAAACGTTGAGAGCAGGGTTCCCAGGCACCAAACAGGCGTCCCGATACACCTTGCCTCGTGTCTCAACCGCATCATAGCTCACCCCTAGGATCAGCACTACGCACGGCCCCTAACACATATCCTACAAACACCAGAAACTAGTCACAACTCCTGGACAGAGATCAAGGCGATTAATAAGCCGAGAGGGGCACTTAAGCATTCCAATGCGTGGTAGTAGCTGTTCATGGATCACAAACACAGAACTCAGTTCCTGAGGATGGTTTCAATGAGACAACCCACCATGTACTCCTACATGGCCTCTCACCGCTACCTTTACCAAATCGTGTTCACACACTTAGCTCTGAATAGTAGGACATGTTCACACCATTCCAATTCGTCACCAATGAATCTGACCTGACTCAACTCTAAGCAGTAGCAGGCATGACAAAAAAGCATTAATGAGTAGGCACATCAGGGCTCAAACAACTCCTACTCATGCTAGTGGGTTTCATCTATTTACTATGGCAATGATAGGTCATGCAGAGGAAAGGGGTTCAACTACCGCAACATGTAACAGATGAAGCGTTGTTGTCCTAATGTAGTAAAAGAGAGTAGAAGCGAGAGAGTGGGATTGTATCGGAATGAACAAAGGGGTTTTTTCTTGCCTGACACTTCTGAAGATAGTATAGTTCTTCATCAGTGTCATCGATCTCATCGTCCGAGCCACGTCTATTGAGAGGGGACAAATACCGGCAACAGAGAAGGAACACAATCAATGCAATGCAACAATATGATGCATGATCATGACATGGCAATATGTTGTTGATTGAGCTAATGCAACTAGCAACCATATTAAATGAAGTTGGTTTGAACCAAAGGTTCAAATTCAAACGCCATGTAAGGCATTTCAAATGCCATTTATTGATTTGTCCAATTCAGCAGCTATAAGTTGTTCTAACATGCATGAAAATGCCATAAACAGATTCTTTGGATTTTTCTGATAATTTTTCATATATAAATTATTTCATTTGGAGTTATGGTTGATTTTCTATGTTTTTTTTAGAAATTTTGGCTATTTTCTGGAATTTCTGAATTATTTTAAATACAGAAATTAGTTACTACGTCAGCATGACATCATCATGAGGTCAGCAGGTCAACGGTGCTAGTCCAGGTCAAACCTGACGTGCGGGTCCACACGTCAGTGACACAGGGCTGGTTAGTGTCGCTGACAGGTGGGCTTGGTCAATGTCCACGTCAGCAAAGTCAATACTAACGTGTGGGTCCCACTAGGTTATGAACTAATCTAAACAGAAATTAAATTAACCTAAATAGGCACAGGGGCCCACATGGCAGTGGCTCTAGGGGTGTTTAGTAGTGTCATTAGCGCTAATTAAACTGGTGCCATGTCAGGGGTTGACGCCGGCGACCACAGCAACGGCAGGGACTCGCCGGAGTGCTCGGGACGACGCTAAAGAGCACCGCTTCACGCGTGGTTTGCGGCCACGGTGAGCTGGTGGTGCGGCACATCTTCTCGGGCAAGCCTACAGAGACGGCAGCGACGACGGAGGCAGCGGCTGGAGCTCGGGCTCGGCCGTGCACGAGGCTCCAGTGCACAGGAGAGCGGCTAAGTGGCTGGTTAGCCTCCTGGAGGTTCCAGGAGCATGTTGAAGTGCTCAGCAGTGACGAGTAGGAGTTGCAGCGGGGCATGCGACATGGAAGGCGGTGGTGGAGCTCGACCGCGGTGGAAACGGCCGCTACGGCGGCCAAACAAGCACAGGAGCTAGTGGAGAGGAAGAGGAGCTCACAGCGAAGCCAGAGGTGGTCTCAGTGGGCTCGAGGACGCGTCGGAGACAGTGAATCGGCGACGGCATCCGGCGGCTGTGGGCGGAGAAGAAAGGTCGCGGCGTCTTCTCGGGGTCGTCCGGGCTTGAGTGGGTCGGTGGAGAGGTTCTTGGGACCTGGGCAGAACTAGGGGTCACAGCCACAGGGCAAGGGGATGGCTGTGGCTGCGCATGCGGGGAGCGGCGGTGACGGCAACGCTCGGCCACGAGGTGTGGAGCGAGAGGGAGAGCAACAGAGGAGGGGATGAGCGAGGGGTCGGTGGGTTCCAGAGGCCACAGGGAGACGATCCCAGCGTCGCGCTGGCCAGGGAGGGGCCAGGCAGGCAGCTGCGTGCCCGCGCGTGCGAGCACCATGCACTGCTTCCCCTCTGCCTTGTGGCGAGAGGAGGAAGACAACTGGCAGGGGAGGTTGCTGGGCTGCACAGGAACTGGGCCGATGTAAGTGGGCTGCGAGGTAAGCTACAGTTAAGGTCCCTCTCTCTCCTCTGTTTTTCTCTTTTGTTTCTATTTTCTATTTTGCGTGTTTGTTTGAATTTGGTTACTGGACCAAATCAATTTTTTAAATGTTGAAATTTTTTGTGGATGCTGAAATAATTATTCCAGGGCCCCACACAAAGTTTCAGAATTATTGGGGCTAGGTAATTATTTATAGAAATTTATAGCCCCAATTCAAATACTTAGTGACTTAATTCAAAGACCAAAAATGCCAATGAAAAATAGGCATCACCAATGGATAAGGTTTTAACCTTTCTCACTAAATCATGAACATTTTTAAAGGGCATCTTGGTTTCATTGAAAATGTTTTGAGTTGAACCTATTTGAATTATGTTTGGTGCTAGGGTTTAGTCATTCCCCATTTCAAGTTTAATTGAAACTTAAACATGATGCAACACAATATGCTAGCACTAAACATTGCCAGAACTAGGGATGTGACAACTCACCCCTACTAAACAAGAATCTCGTCCCGAGATTCAAGACATGAGGTAAGAAGATAGAGGGGACATGGAACTGACATAGTCTTCATGATCCATTACATTTCTTGGGACGTTGATTCATCGCATCATGTTGATCTTGGCATCTTTGCTTCAAGAACTTCATCCAACACGATACGACAGAAAGGAAACTCTACAGGGTTCGATCTCCTCAAAGATCAAGCACTCAAGATCAACTCACGGAGTGAGACATTGAAACATCTCTCGAGTTGAGACACAAAACGCACATCGGGAGGGGTGGAAGAAATAGATGACGAAGGTTCAATTTGGTAGGCAACAATCCCACGCTGGATTAGGATGGTGCATGGTTTCAAAGTAGTGAGGAGATAATTGCCATGATTCCATAATGGGACGCCTTAGAGAAGGTGGCTCGTGGAAATATTCCCTTAAGTGGAAAAAAGAATTACTTTTGATACGTAGATCATTGGAACTCTTCATACCAGCCCGAGGCAATTCACAATTGATCGTTTGAAGGAATTCAAAAGAATGGCATACCCAGACTAGAATGGATGATGTGGACTACCTTGTTGAAGACAACACAATGGATGATTTTTTCTTATCATCGGAAATGGATGGGACCCATGGTAAGACCACTTTTGAAGGTAATCCTGAGCAGTAATTACCGAGAAGGTGGACCATAGTAAAAGGCACAATGGCGGGTGCAGGCTGGGAACAAAATGCAATTGTTGGGAATGTTCCAACCATCATATCTGCCTGAAATTCAGATCAGATTGGCGTCAGGATATCCCAGACTCACCAAGTCTAGAAAGAAAAATGAAAGTTTGCAACACAAATCGAGGAGATGGCATTGCGAAATTCTCGGGAAATGAACTACGATAGCAAGCCCCAAAACATGAGCTGGTTCTGCTACACACATGTGAACACGCTGTCCCAGACAAGCATAACCACATAGTAGTCTTACAATAAAACACTACCGAGTTCAGATGGGGAACCATCATTGGGGATATCGAAGTCCTTGTATAAGCCCGGGTTAGCTCTTAGGAAGGAACTTCTTCTCCTTGAAAAATCAATCAGTGGCTTGGTGTGCTAGGAAATACATATGGAATGAAGATGATCAGTCTATCAAACCATAGAATACTTCGCATGTGCATGACTGACTTGGGATGATTCCAGAGGGAGTAAAACAAACTTTTTCGATTTCACGGTGGCTACTGGCATCGAATGCACGTGAATTAGAGGAAGTCTCTTCTTTCATCCGAACATATACCTCATGAAAGGAACACAAAGGCATTGCTTACAAAGTTTCCAACACTAGCTTAATGTTCAACATGAATCATGGAGGAGATAAAATGCTGCTGATGGGCTCAACAACAAGTCATCAATATTTCCGTGAAGATGGAATTCCATGATTATGTGGACAAGGTGATAGCATTGGTCAGACCAAAAATATATAATGGTGTATGCTCGAGGAAACAACCACGTGTAAGACAACATTACGAACATCATTGGTTCTGATTTGATTTGACGATAACCCGTACTCAAATCAAAGACTGGATAAGATGATAGGTCCATCAACTGATCACAAGGGTCAATCAATGAAAATACCATCTTTCTTCAACACACATATACAAAGATATCCCCTTGAATTGAACTAAGTTAGGCAAAGCTTTTATCTTCCAACTCTCCAAGTTGTTGTTTAGCTTAACCAACTAGCTCAGGGGTATCCAACACAGATTCTTGGAGAATGGCTGGTTTAGAGGAAAACCAACTTGATCACGAGCTCAACATAACGGTCAGGGGACAATGTGGTAATACCTCCGAGAAGATATTTCGAAAATCATGAACCACCGATATGTTACTAAGCTCGAGAACAACCTTGCTTTTCAGGGCAAGATGATATGATCAAAAGAGTGAGGAATTGACACAACCCTAACTCATTGAAGAGTGCACCAGAAATAAGGACTAGATAGCACGGTCAATCGCTAAGAATGATGATTCAATAACCAACACGCTAAGAATGAGAATATTGTCCGTTAACTACCAAGCAACGGAGGTGCTGGGAGTATTGATTTCACACATCACGACTCACTTGTCGGTATTCCGGTTACAATAACATGGGAACCGAGGAATGAACAATGATGGCAAGAAGTATCACTACGTCAAGAATTCATAAGAGGCGGTGCAATTCTCATGACATTCTTGACATAAGACGGTAATTCTTCAGGGTAGAGCAGAATCAAAAGCTGGGTTGGCATTTGATCTGCGGAATACAACTGCTTTGACCCAATCCAAGAAATGGATAAGGTACCAGAGTTTGTTTCTCCTAGCCATTCCAAAATAGAATGGCCTGACGGACTACAATGTTTCAGTTCAACGAGGAATTTCTGCCACAAGTAGTGTTAAGGCATATCTCTCTCAATGTAGTTTTGGTGATTGATGACAACATGTTTCCGGACTAACCGTGTGCTTTGAGCCTTTCAGGGATTCATCCTTTGGCACGAGACGATTTCTTTCCCCTCGGAGTGTTTTTGAAGACGGTGTAGCTCTTTTGTTTCTTGTTTGGTGGACTAGTTTCGTAGGAGTCACCGTTCTATCAAGAGGGGGTCCGCTTTGGTAAGGCTTGGGTGGAATCAACACGTACACATCCTTCTCTCACCTTCTGAGCCTTTCTGCTTCAACTAGAGAGATCGTTCCCCTTGCAGTTGTGTTGTTTTCTGTCTGAGCGGTAGTACCGCGGTAGTACCGCTTGTGGTTCTCAGCCGTAGTACCGCTGCGGTACCGGGGTACTACCGCGTCGACTCGAGGGGGTCGAATCTCGTGTCGGGTTGAGCGGCACTTTGCAGTGGTAGTAGAAGCAGCAGTACCGCTCGAGGGAGGTAGTACCGCCCTACCACCACGGCAGTACCGCGCTGGGCATGATTCCTACTCTCTCTACAAGCCCACCTAGCCTGGGCGGTAGTACCGCAAGGGGGAGCGGTAGTACCGCTGGGTCCAGCAGTAGTACCGCTACCACCTGCGGTAGTACCGCCCTCTGCGGGGCTGTTTTGGGGGTAACGGTTGGATGGGTTCCCCTTCTATAAAGGGGAGTCCTCTTCTTGTTCGTTGACTTACCTCTTCCCCCAAAAGCTACATTAATGCTCTAAGCTCCATTTTCGCCCGATCTCTCTCCCTAGCCAATCAAACTTGTTGATTTGCTCGGGATTGGTTGAGAAGGCCCCGATCTACACTTCCACCAAGAGAAATTTGATCCCCCCACCAATCCCTAGCGGATCTTGTTACTCTTGGGTGTTTGAGCACCCTAGACGGTTGAGGTCACCACGGAGCCATAGTCCATTGTGGTGAAGCTTCGTGGTGTTGTTGGGAGCCTCCGATTAAGTTGTGGAGATTGCCCCAACCTTGTTTGTAAAGGTTCGGTCGCCGCCTCCAAGGGCACCAATAGTGGAATCACGGCATCTCGCATTGTGTGCGGGCGTGAGGAGAATACGGTGGTTCTAGTGGCTTCTTGGGGAGCATTGTGCCTCCACACCGCTCCAACAGAGATGTACTTCCCGTCAAAAGGAAGGAACTTCGGTAACACATCCTCGTCTTCACCGGCTCCACTCTTGGTTATCTCGTACCTTTACTTGTGCAAGCTTATTAGTGTTACTTCTCTTGCTTGCTTGTGTGCTCGTTGTTGTTGCATCATATAGGTTGCTCACCTAGTTGCACATCTAGACAACCTACTTTGATGCAAAGTTTAATTTGGTAAAGAAAAGCTAAAAATTGTTAGTTGCCTATTCACCCCCCTCTAGTCAACCATATCGACCCTTTCAATTGGTATCGGAGCCTCGTCTCTTTACTAAGGACTTTGCCATCCGAAGAGTATGGTTGACACCGTAGACGGTGTGGAGGGGCACTCCGGTGTGAATCCGATCACGACCGAGGTTGAAAGCATGTTTACTAAATTTTTTGAAGGTCTTAAACTATCCACCGCACCGTTGAAAGTGGGTGATCCCACTGACAAGGTGATGGATGCTAACTCGACAAGGGGGGAGCTAGTAGTGAAAAAGCTCCTTCTTCTAGTCGTAAAAATGGCACCGGCATCTTTGCCCATGTGGAACCACCACTTGTTTATGGTGGACCGATTCCTTCCACTCATTTGAATCATGCCGGTCCCCCCCTAGGATTGTGAAAAATGAGGACTTTGATTCTTGGGTCTATCGCTTTAAGCGCCATTTAAATCATGTGAATACTAATCTTTGGAGAATCATTGAAGAAGGTTTCTATCCGCATGACCCAAGCAACTTCACTCCTCGAGAAGGCGCGGATAATCAATTCAATGAGATTGCTCTCTTCATCATCCAAGATGCAATTCCACCCGAAGATCTACCACATCTTCGGTCCTTCGCCTTGGCCAAAGATGCATGGCTTTGTGTTGTCTCTCTCTACCAGGGAAGCGCAAGCATTCAACGCTCCAACTATGAAGTAGTGCAAGATGAAGCCGATGAGTTTGCAAGGAAAGAAGATGAAGAACCTCGTGAGCTTTATCGGAGAGTAACCAAACTCGCGGTCTCACTTCGAGATCATGGGAGCAAGTACATGGATGACAATTGGATCAAGTGCAAATTCCTCAAGGCAATGATGCCTTACCACAAGGCCATGTCCTCTGTCATTCGTCAAAGGCCAGAATTCCACACTTTGACCTAAAGTGAAGTGTTGGATGAGTTTGTGGCTATGAACATCTTGGACAAGACCGCCGACAATGCGGTGCTTCGCTCGCAAAGGGCAAAGAAGCCCAACCTTGCATTGAAGGCCAAGGTTTGCATTGAAGAAGAAGAAGAAGAAGAGGAAGAAGAGGAAAGCAACCCAGAAGATACAAAGTATGCCTATCATGAACACATGGCACTTGCTTCAAGGAAATTTTGGAGCAAGAAGAACTCAAGGCCAAACTTCAACAAGAACAACTCAAGTGGCACGAAGAGCAAGCAACGTGTGAGGGATTTCTACAATTGTGGCAATGTGAGCCATTTTGTTGCGGAGTGCCCGTATGAGAAGAGGGAAGACAATGGTGGCAAGCTCATCCGAAAGGACAAAGCCAAGTCTTTCCCCAACAAGAGCAACTTCACCAAGAAGACACCTCACAAGGCGTTGGTGGTTCAAGAAGAATACCATGAGGATGATGATGATGAAGATGGCGAGTCGGTTGCCATGGCCTCCGTTGCCATTGCAAAAACTCCACGAGTGTCTCTCTCCGACTCACCCAATGAGAACATCACTGCCAAGTGCCTCATGGCTAAAGCCACCAACAAGGTAACCCCCAACATCAAAACTACCATCATTAATAATCCTTCCTTGACAGATTGCATTGATGAATATGAGGGATCTAATGTGGAGGAAAATGAGTTTGAGTCCTTTATGGGTAAACTCAAGGGTAAATCCAAGAAGCATTTTGTTGCTCTCTTGGAACAACTTGGTGAAGCCACTGACATGATCGAGGCTCACGAAGATACTATCTCCAAGATGGAGGGGCATAGTCGTGACTATGCCGATGAAATTTCAGATCTTTCCAATGCTCTTGAGGAAGAGCGTGGTCTTCGTTTGGCTCTTGAGGAGTCACACAACATTGATCACGCTAAGTTAAAGAAATATTTTGATCATGCTCTCGTTGTCTCTCGTGTGCTAAACTCCGAGAAGGCCAAGCTTGGGGTTGATCTTGCTAGACTCAAAGAGGAGTTCGATCTACTTGACAAGGCTCACAAGGTCTTGAAGGGTGCTCATGCTAGCCTCAAAGAGTCTCATGATCAACTTCAAGTAAAGCTAACCAAGGAGAAAGCCACTTTTCCTCATATGATGTTAATTGATAATGCAAATGCTACTAACCCATGTTGTGAGAATGTGCATCTTGTTGAGGAGAACGCTAAGCTAAAGGTGCAACTTGAGAAAGGTCTTGTATCTTGCATACAAGGCGAGAAGAACCTCAACGACCTTTTGACCAACCAAAAGGGAGTTGTGGCCAAGGAAGGAATTGGGTACGTGCCCAAGTCCAAGAACAAGAAGAAGAATGACAAGGCCAAACGACCTCCTCCTCTCAAGCAAACCTCTGTGAAGGAGGGAGAGAGTGCTACTAAGGAGAAGGAGAAGAACTCCGTGAGGGGTAGTGATGCCAAGAAGGGCAACGCTTCCATTCCCAACAAAGTCGGCGACTTTAACCCTTCTTATGTGTTGTGTCGTGCTAGAGATGGGCATGTTTTTGCCAAATTTGTTGGTTCTCCTTATGAGTAGATTGAATGGTCTATTTGGGTTCCTAAGACCCTTGTTACTCACATCAAAGGACCCATTACAAAATGGGTACCTAAAACCAAGCATTGATCTCGTGTAGGTGTTTGCTTCCGGTGGGGGATCATGGTTGCTCGATAGTGGAGCTACTAATCATATGACCAGAAGCAAGGACTTGGTGGTGAACGTGCAAAAGATTCATCCACGCCCATCAACATCGAGTGGGGTGATGCCTCGTCCTCTAAGGTATTGGGACTCGACAAAGTTGTCATTTCTCATGATCTTACGATCGAGAAGGTCATGCTTGTTGACTCCCTTGCATACAATTTACTTTCCGTTCGTCAACTAGCACTTATGGGCTTTGCCACTTTCTCTGATATTGATACCGTGGCCCTCTTGTGGAGCAAGACTCTTAAAGTAGCCTTTGTTTGGCATGTTGAGGACGATCTCTACACTACAAAAAAAGACACATCCGTGATATTTTGGGCCGAACGAAATTTTTTTTGTCATACATATGACACTTCTATGACGATAATTGTGACAAAACCCGGTATCATCATAGATGTGGTGGGCTCCTACTTCTATGACAAAAAATCATGACAGAAAATGGGCTTTTCGTCCTGGGCGGGCCGGAGACGCAACTGCATGACATTCTTTGGGCCATCCATGACGGAAAAACCGTGGTAGAAGCGAGGGGGAGGAAAATTTTGAGGAGTTCCCGGTTATGGTGGGAGGTCGGGGGCCGAGCGATGCACGTTTCTCTCGTACACGTATGCGCGTGTGTGCGAGGCGTTGGCTCTAACTGAACCCGAGCGAGGCGTTGGGCTCTAACTGAACCCGAGCGATTGCACTGCAGGCTACGCGTTACTAAACCCGAGCGATTGATCGATGGCTGTTAACTGAACCCGATCGAGCGATTCCTTCGCTACTGTTGCTAACTGAAGCCGATCGATGCTGCCTCTGGGATGAACAATGAGTGTTGCCGGGGGGTGGATGAATAGTGAGCGGTGGCGTTGCCTCTGGATGAACAGTACCCCGTGGTGTGGTGGAGGGTTGGATGAACATTAGTCGGTGGAGGGGTGCCTGTGGAGGGGTGGTTGAACAGGATCCCGTGCTGTGGAGGGCTGGATGAATAGTAGACGGTGGAGGGGTGCCCGTGGAGGGGTGGTTGAACAGTAGCTGGTGGAGTAGCGCGCGGTGGAGGCTGGATGAACAGGAGCCCGTGGAGGCTGGAGGAGGTCGACGGTGGAGATGAACAATATCCCGTGGAGTCCCGTTTTGCGGTACGCCACACCCCTCCCGATGAACAGGACCCCCGTTTCGACCGTAGCGCTCCAACGCAAGTCTGTTTCGTCCGTTTTGCGGTACGCCACACCCCTCCCATCAATAGGACCCCCGTTTCGACCGTAGGAGGTCCGTTTCGTCCGTTTTGCGGTAGGCCACACCCCTCTCGATCAACAGGACCCCCGTTTCGACCGTAGGAGGTCCGTTTCCTCCGTTTTGCGGTACGCCAGACCCCTCCCAATCAACAGGACCCCGTTCCGAATGTAGGAGGTCCGTTTCCTCTGTTGTGCGGTACGCCAAGCCTCGTTTCCATCGCCTGTTCCGTCCAAGCCCTCCCGATGAACACGACCACGCATTCCCTTCCGACCCAGCCACCACCTCGGAAAATATTCAAGGAGGCTTGCGAGGCCGAAGCTGCCAAAAAAAGTCTCAATACATGAAGGGGCTTCAAGAGAGGAACATTGGGAGCCACCACCTCGGAAGCCATGGTTACGGTGGAAAGAGGTCCAAATGGGCCAAGGAGGATGCGGAAGCCGCGAGTCTTGGCATCCCAGACCCCTTTGCGGATTTCACCGTCCCGCAGGAGCGTGACGTCCTCAGGGCCCGGCACCGTTGGGACCCAGTGAACAAGGTTTACGAGACAACACCGGTCATTACGGAGTTCATGAGACTGCTAGTAATTTTAGTTTCTGATCAATTTGACTGCACGCATTAGTCATATTTGTAAATGATCCTTGTGCCTTTTGCAGAGAGAGCAGCACCAGATTGCGGCCGAAAGCGACTCGCCGTCTGAGGCATTGGCGAGGCCCAAGTGGGACACTCCATTCAACCGGGTGTTGAACATATTGAAACGACAACCGGTGGATACTCGACCGTCGTATGGACGCGTGCACGGTGTCGGAGACGGCGCCACGTGGAAGAAGTACTAGCTTGAGACCACGAAGGAGAGAAAGGAAAGACGGAGGTTAACTGAAGAAAACATCGACAAGAAGGTTGAGATTGCGGTTGAGAAGAAATCATCTCAAACAGTCGCAATAGTGGTAGCTGCCGCAAAACAGGTGGTTGCAGATTTGTCTACTTCCTTGGTGACGGGCATTATCACTTGGACAAGGCAAAATCCAGAAAAAAAATGCAGAGGACTTTCCCCTTGCCGACTTCTTGGGGAGCAGCTCGACTAGCGTTGCACCAGCACTTGCTCCCGCACCGGCTCCCGCACCGGACGTGCTCGGTGGTGCTTCATCTTTGGCTGAGCTTGACGCCCTCACGGTATCTGTCACACCGGCCCCCTTCAATATAAATGTATAATCTCCCGTTTTCGTTGCCTTTCGGATGTCTCATGTCGCAGACTTTTCTTTGCAGGTCGACGAAACCCCGTGCACCATATTGTACACCATCGGTGACCAGAAGGTGGACGTGGGGAAGGCGATGATAATGAAGCCGAAGGAACCATTGTTCCACAGCCGGCTGATCCCCCCGAACGTCTTCAAGGTTTCCATGGCCAGTGTCAAACCGGGCCACGAGAATTTGCCTCCTCCAATACTAGCGGGGGATGATGACGAGACACCGCGGCGGCTTGGTGATTGTTGCAATGGGTGGGTTCTGTTGTGGCCAAAGAGTCTGCTTCGTCTGGAGGCGGCCGGGAGCACACCCACGAGCACGCAGCCTCAGCAAGGTATGAACATCAACACCCCACCTACCCAATTAGCGTCGGGTGTCGGGTTGGGTGATAGCGGACGGGGTAAGGAGGAGGCTCCATTAGTCGCTGATGACGTCGCCATGGATGAGGATGAGAACGCGATGGCGCTGAACAATATGTCTATACTGGCGCCTCCTCAGGGTTTGAGCGTCATGAGTCGGTGCCTGAATTGTCGTCTCAACGTATTATGGACGACCTTCCAGTAGTAAAGAAGTCTAGGAAGAGAGCGAGGAAAGGCAAAAAAGCTGATTCTATGATCCTGCCGCCTCAGCAGCCTCGGCTTCAGGACCGTATAGATATCCCCGATGCGGATAAATGGCATATCCCCGATCAACCAATCCTACCTGCAACAGGCTACGGGCCAGATTCGGCGATCTAAGGAGACTTCATGACAATGTGATGTGGGTAGAGAAAGGCCTCACCGCCTCGAAAGATCCAGGATACCCACTCTACGTGGTTAACGTTCTGCGGCAAATGTCGTACGTCGACAGCTTCCCCATGGATAAGTTCTTCCTCCGATTCGAGTACATATTCGACATGTTTCAGGTGAAGAAGTTGGATTTTACGTTTGTCCGCCTTTATGCCTTGCACATGAACTACATCATCGGGGTTGAGCAGATATCTAATATCTGTGTCGCTGACCCGTACTACATGCACGAGGGCTTCTTGGGAGTCTGCGCAAAGCACCGTGAATACGCGAGGGATTACATCGTCACTTTCATGCTCACCAATAAGGACAAGGAGGCGATTCCCATGCCTTATCATCCTGTGTAAGTCATCCGCGCTGCTATCCTTCCTTCGATTTCAATCATTCATTTGCATGGTGGAGGCTAATTAATTTGAGGTGTACTTATTTTGCGCAGCGGCGGGCGCGCCGTCCTCATCATCCTTTACCCCCGATTCTCCCACGCTCTTTACTTGGACTCGTCGAAGAACATTCACAAAAAGGATTACACCCACATCAAGGATGTTCTCGATAGTGCTATGTTTTACTACCAAGCAAGGGGTGGAGAGGTCAGGGACAAGAAGACAAGGGGCGGCAGGGCCGCCTTCGGCCATAAGACCGACTTCTGTTGCATCCAGCAACCGAACGATTCTCTTAATGATGGATTCTATGTCCTACACCACATGCTGGAGTACACACGGGATCACCAGAACCTTCGCATGTCACCTAGATCCAGCGATGCCCATATTCTGCAATGGGCAAAGGACATAGGAGATATCGAGGATCATCGACTTCGAGATGAGTTCTATAACATCCAACACGAACTTGCCCAAATCATCATGAAGGATGTCGCCGGAAAAACAGGGATGTTCTACGGAGAAGGACAAATGTCGCGGGAAGACGTCCAAACATGGATAGCCTCTCAGCGTCTCAACATGAAGCCTTTCACTAAGCTCAAGGACTATCTCCCTGACTTGGATGGATGGAACGACATGTTGGAGTGATTGTCGATATATGACAATGTGTCAGTTTAGTCCATACTTTCTGTATGACAAAACTTTGAGTTATGCACGGTGAAACTTTATTTGTGATGTAATTAAACTGTCCTCCTCCTCGACTAGCGAAAATCACTCTAGTTAGGGCATTTTGGGGTACGATGAACTTTGTTATTTATGCTTATGATATGTGGTTTCTATTTTTGCCAAGTTTGTCTCTTTCTGTTGCTCAACTATATATGTTGCATATCATCGACTCATGTGACGATGCAGGTGCATAGATCATAGATGGCGAAGAAGTGCTACGCTAGGAGTATATATACGACAAGTGGCCGGAGTGTCAGGCCCAGGTGTACCGGTTTCCGGTTTCCGAGCGATAGGCAGTAGTTAGTTTAGGTTCACGCTAATGCGAGAGAGGGATACGAACTCATGTACTCAAAGTGATAGCTCTTCTCTTGTATATCATTGTTTAGATGGATGACGATGTATTTGCAAGTAATCGAGACTTGTATCGCTATTTTCGAGATGATGACGAGAGACCACTTTGTGTTGGATGATGATTATGATGAGACTATTTGTATGTATATGCTATGATTACATATGTGGTCTCGCAGGCATTTGTATGTGTATCATGATGACATTTGTATGTGCTAAAGATTCTTCTATAAAGCCTGTTCAAATACAAAACAAATATGCCGGAAAAAAACAAAAAACTACTAAAATTAGCAGTAGCGAGTGGAGAAAAGTTAGCAGCAGCGCGGTAGTAGCAGTAGCGCGCACGGAAGAAGCGCGCTATAGCTATTAGCAGTAGCGAGCTTCCACTAAGCGCACTACTGCTACACTTGTGTAGCAGTAGCGCTGGTGAGCACGCGCTACTGCTATGTGTTAGCTGTAGCGCCTTATTAGTAGCGCCGTCCACACGCTACCGATACACCTAAAACCCGCGCTGCTACTAGCCTTTTCCCTAGTAGTGTTGGCACACGTTTTCGTCGTGATTCTCCGGTAGAACTTTGGGGCACTCTTTGAGGTCCTTTGTGTTGGTTGAATAGATGAATCTGAGATTGTGTGATGCATATCGTATAATCATACCCACGGATACTTGAGGTGACATTGGAGTATCTAGGTGACATTAGGGTTTTGATTGATTTGTGTCTTAAGGTGTTATTCTAGTACGAACTCTAGGGCTGTTTGTGACACTTATAGGAATAGCCCAACAGATTGATTGGAAAGAATAACTTTGAGGTGGTTTCGTACCCTACCATAATCTCTTCGTTCGTTCTCCGCTATTAGTGACTTTGGAGTGACTCTTTGTTGCATGTTGAGGGATAGTTTTATGATCCAATTATGTTAGTATTGTTGAGAGCACTTGCACTAGTGAAAGTATGAACCCTAGGCCTTATTTCCTATCATTGCAATACCGTTTATGCTCACTTTTACCATTAGTTACCTTGCTGTTTTTATAATTTCAGATTACAAATACCTTTATCTACTATCCATATACCACTTGTATCACCATCTCTTCGCCGAACTAGTGCACATATACAATTTACCATTTTATTGGGTGTGTTGGGGACACAAGAGACTCTTTGTTATTTGGTTGCAGGGTTGCTTGAGAGAGACCATCTTCATCCTATGCCTCCTACGGATTGATAAACCTTAGGTCATCCACTTGAGGGAAATTTGCTACTGTCCTACAAACCTCTGCACTTGGAGGCCCAACAACGTCTACAAGAAGAATGTTGTGTGGTAGTCATCAAGCTCTTTTCTGGCACCGTTGCCGGGGAGGTGAGTGCTTGAAGGTATATCTTTAGATCTTGCAATCGAGTCTTTTATTTTCTTGCTTTATCACTAGTTTAGTTTATAAAAGAAAACTATAAAAAATGGAATTGAGTTTGTGTCATACGCTTCACCTTTTTAATATCTTTCGTGAGTATGATGGAAAGGATAATTGTGCTCAAGTGCTAGAAGAAGAAATCTATAAAATGTTTGGCACTAAATATTTGAATGATGAGCATGATTGCAATGTTGTTAGTATGAATTCCTTGAATATCCATGATGCTAATGATATGCAAATCCACAAGCTTGGGGAAGCTATGTTTGATGAAGATGATATTTTTTGTCCCCCAAGTTTTGATGAGCAAATTTATTATGATGAAAGCATGCCTCCTATCTATGATGATTATTGTGATGACACGTATGCTTTAAAGAATAATGATAACCATGAAACTTGTCATCTTGATCTTAATTTTCAATCACATGATAGTTATTTTGTTGAGTTTGCTCCCACTATTATTCATGAGAAGAATTTTGCTTGTGTGGAGAGTAGTAAATTTTCTATGCTTGTAGATCATGAAAAGAATGCTTTACGTGATAGTTATATTGTTGAATCCATTCATGATGCTACTGAAAATTATTATGAGGGAGGAATATATGCTTGTAGGAATTGCAATAATATCAAGTTTCCCCTCTATGTGCTTACAGTTACGAAGTTATGCCTGTTTTACCTTCCTATGCAAGTTGATTCTTGTTCTCATAAGTTGTTTGCTCACAAAATCCCTATGAATAGGAAGTGGGTTATACTTAAATATGCTAGTCATATTCTTCATGATGCTCTCTTTATGTTATAATTCTTATCTTTTATGTGAGCATCGTTGAAATCATCATGCCTAGCTACGGGCGTTAAATGATAGCACTTTTTGGGAGGCAACCCAATTTTATTTTTATTCCTTGATTTTTGCTCCTGTTTAGTAATAAATAATTCATCTAGCCTCTGTTTAGATGTGGTTTTATGTTTTAATTAGTGTTTGTGCCAGGTATAACCTCTGGGAAGACTTGGGGGAAGTCTTGTTGATCATGCTTTCAAAAACAGAAACTTTAGCGCTAACGAGAATTGCTGCCATTTTTATTTGGAGAGTTCTATTTAGTTAATTATTTTTGAAGATAATTAATAGATAAATTAGTCATGTCCAGAAATTTATTTGAGAATTTTATGAGTTCCAGAAGTATACGTTTGATCCAGATTACTACAGACTATTCTGTTTTTGACAGATTCTGTTTTTCGTGTGTTGTTTGCTTATTTTGATGAATCTATGGCTAGTAAAATAGTTTATAAACCATAGTGAAGTTGTAATACATTAGGTTTAACACCAATATAAATAAAGAATGAGTTCATTACAGTACCTTGAAGTGGTAATTTATTTTCTTATACTAACGGAGCTTACGAGTTTTCTATTAAGTTTTGTCTTGTGAAGTTTTCAAGTTTTGGGTAAGGATTCAATGGACTATGGAATAAGGAGTGGCAAGAGCCTAATCTTGGGGATGCCCAAGGCACCCCAAGATAATATTCAAGGATATCCAAGAGCCTAAGCTTGGGGATGCCCCGGAAGGCATCCCCTCTTTCGTCTTCGTTCATCGGTAACTTTACTTGGAGCTATATTTTTATTTACCACATGATATGTGTTTTTCTTGGAGCGTCAATTTATTTTGTTAGGATTTGCTTGCTGTTATTTATAACAATGTTTTGAATATTTTATTTAAATAAAAGTGGCATTAATAGTCTTTACTATGCCTATGTTACAAGTATACATGTTGCTGTTTGAAAACAGAAAGTTTACCGCTGTTGCAATGATTCCCTAGAAAAGTCAGAATGTGATAAAATGTTGAAACCTTTTGCATATTAAGCTCTGATAAATTTACTACAGTGGGAATTTTCTTTCATAATTTTTGGAGCTAGGGAAGTATGGATGTTTCTGCATTCTTTATAGACTGTCCTGTTTAGGCAGATTGCTGTTATGTTTGCTTCTTTAATGATTCTATTTGAGGATAGGACTATTAAATATGCAGAGGCATTTAGTATGCAATGTTGAATAATAATTTTAGTGATTTTCTACAGTAGAGTATGATAAGGTTTTTGCGACAACTTATCTCATGAGTCCTTGTTGAGTTTTGTGTGGATGAAGCTTTTGGGATTTAGGGAGACCGTGATATGAGAGGAATTAAGGAGACACAAAAGATCAAGCTTGGGGATGCCCAAGGCATCCCGAGATAATATTTCAAGAAGTCTCAAGCGTCTAAGCTTGGGGATGCCCTGGTTGGCATCCCACCTTTCTTCTTCAACAACTATCGGTTAGTTTCGGTTGATCCTGAGTTTTTGCTTCTTCACATGATGTTTGCCATTCTTAGAATGTCATTTTGTTTTGCTTTGCTTGCTGTTTGAATAGAATACCAAGATCTGAAATTATTAAATGTTAGAGAGTCTTCACATAGTTGCATAATTATCCGACTACTCATTGATCTTCACTTATATCTTTCGGAGTAGTTTGTCATTTTCTCTAGTGCTTCACTTATACCTTTTAGAGCATGGTGGTAGTTTTATTTTGAAGAAATAGATGAACTATCATGCTTCACTTAGATTATTTTGAGAGTCTCAAATAGCATGGTAATTTGCTTAAAATCCTAATATGCTAGGTATATAAGATAATAATAAAACTTTCTTATGAGTGTATTGAATACTAAGAGAAGTTTGATGCTTGATGATTGTTTTGAGATATGGAGGTAATAATATCAAAGTCGTGCTAGTTGAGTAGTTGTGAATTTGAGGAATACTTGTGTTGAAGTTTGCAAGTCCCGTAGCATGCACGTATGGTAAACGTTATGTAACAAATTTGAAACATGAGGTGTTATTTGATTGTTCTCCTTATGAGTGGCGGTCGGGGACGAGCGATGGTCTTTTCCTACCAATCTATCCCCCTAGGAGCATGCACGTAGTGCCTAGGTTTTTGATGACTTGTAGATTTTTGCAATAAGTATGTGAGTTCTTTATGACTAATGTTGAGTCCATGGATTATACGCACTCTCACCCTTCCATCATTGCTAGCCTCTACGGTACCGTGCATTGCCCTTTCTCACATCGAGAGTTCATGCAAACTTCGCCGGTGCATCCAAACCCCGTGATATGATACGCTCTTTCACACATAAACCTCCTTATATCTTCCTCAAAACAGCCACCATACCTACCTATTATGGCATTTCCATAGCCATTTCGAGATATATTGCCATGCAACTTTCCACCATCCAGTTTATCATGACACATTCATCATTGTCATATTGCTAGCATGATCATGTAGTTGACATAGTATTTGTGGCAAAGCCACCGTTCACAATTCTTTCATACTTGTCACTCTTGATTCATTGCATATCCCGGTACACCGCCGGAGGCATCCATATAGAGTCATACTTTGTTCTAGTATCGAGTTGTAAATAAATAGAAGTGTGATCATCATCATTCAATAGAGCATTGTCCCAAAAGAAAGAGAAAGGACAAAAAAAGGGATGGCCAAATAAAAAAAGGGGGGAAAATAAAAAAAAGAAAGGTCAAATAAAAATTAAAAAATTAAAAATTAAAATAAAAGGGACAATGCTACTATCCTTTTTCCACACTTGTGCTTGAAAAGTAGCACCATGATCTTTATGATAGAGAGTCTCTTGTTCTATCACTTTCATATACTAGTGGGAATTTTTCATTTATAGAACTTGTCTTGTATATTACAACAACGGGCCTCCTCAAGTGCCCTAGGTCTTCGTGAGCAAGCAAGTTGGATGCACACCCACTAGTTTCTTTTGTTGAGCTTTCATACATTTATAGCTCTAGTGCATCCGTTGCATGGCAATCCCTACTCCTCGCATTAACATCAATTGATGGGCATCTCCATAGCCCATTGATTAGCCTCGTTGATGTGAGACTTTCTCCTTTTTTGTCTTCTCCACATAACCCCCATCATTACATTCTATTCCACCCATAGTGTTATATCCATGGCTCACGCTCATGTATTGCGTGAAAGTTTATGAGTTTGAGATTACTAAAGTATGAAACAATTGCCTGGCTTGTCATCGGGGTTTTTTATGATGAGAGCATTCTTGTGTGACGAAAATGAAACATGACTAAACTATATGATTTTGTAGGGATGAACTTTCTTTGGCCATGTTATTTTGAGAAGACATGATTGCTTAGTTAGTATGCTTGAAGTATTATCATTTCTATGTCAATATTAAACTTTTGTCTTGAATCTTATGGATCTGAATATTCATGCCACAATTAATAAGAATTACATTGAAGTTATGCCAACTAGCATTCCACATCAAAAATTATCATTTTTATCATTTACCTACTTGAGGACGAGCAGGAATTAAGCTTGGGGATGCTTGATACGTCTCCAACGTATCAATAATTTTTGATTGCTCCATGCTATATTATCTACTGTTTTGGGCAATATTGGGCTTTATTATCCACTTTTATATTAATTTTGGGACTAACCTATTAACCGGAGGCCCAACCCAGATTTGCTATTTTATGCCTATTTCGGTGTTTCGAGAAAAAGGAATATCAAACGGAGTCAAAACGGAACGAAATCAACTAGAGAAGTTATTTTTGGAAGGAAAGCAACCCAGGGAACTTGAAGTGCATGTCAGGGGAGACACGGGCTGCCCACGAGGGTGGGGGGCGCGCCCACCCCCCTAGGGCGCGCCCCCTGCCTCGTGGGGCCCCCGTGGCTCCTTCGACGTACTTCCTGCACCCATATATATCGTCATACCCTAAAACTTCCAGAACAGAGATTAGATCGGGAGTTCCGCCGCCAAAAGCCTCTGTAGCCACCAAAAACCAATCTAGACCCATTCCGGCACCCTGTCGGAGAGGGCAATCCTTCTCTGGTGGCCATATTCATCATCCCGGTGCTCTCCATGACGAGGAGGGAGTAGTTCTCCCTCGAGGCTGAGGGTATGTACACGGAGCTATGTGTTTGATCTCTCTCTCTCTCTCTCTCTCTCTCTCTCTCTCTCTCTCTCGTGTTCTTGATTTGGCACGATCTTGATGTATCACGAGCTTTGCTATTATAGTTGGATCTTATGTTTCTCCTCCCCCTCTTCTCTCTTGTAATGAATTGAGTTTCCCCTTTGAAGTAATCTTATCGGATTGAGTCTTTAAAGATTTGAGAACACTTGATGTATGTCTTGCCATGCGTATCTGTGGTGACAATGGGATATCACGTGATTCACTTGATGTATGTTTTGGTGATCAACTTGCGGGTTCCGCCCATGAACCTATGCATAGGGGTTGGCACACGTTTTCGTCATGATTCTCCGATAGAACTTTGGGGCACTCTTTGAGGTCCTTTGTGTTGGTTGAATAGATGAATCTGAGATTGTGTGATGCATATCGTATAATCATACCCACGGATACTTGAGGTGACATTGGAGTATCTAGGTGACATTAGGGTTTTGATTGATTTGTGTCTTAAGGTGTTATTCTAGTACGAACTCTAGGGCTGTTTGTGACACTTATAGGAATAGCCCAACGGATTGATTGGAAAGAATAACTTTCAGGTGGTTTCGTACCCTACCATAATCTCTTCGTTCGTTCTCCTCTATTAGTGACTTTGGAGTGACTCTTTGTTGCATGTTGAGGGATAGTTTTATGATCCAAGTATGTTAGTATTGTTGAGAGCACTTGCACTAGTGAAAGTATGAACCCTAGGCCTTATTTCCTATCATTGCAATACCGTTTATGATCACTTTTACCATTAGTTACCTTGATGTTTTTATAATTTCAGATTACAAATACCTTTATCTACTATCCATATACCACTTGTATCACCATCTCTTCGCCGAACTAGTACACCTATACAATTTACCATTGTATTGGGTGTGTTGGGGACACAAGAGACTCTTTGTTATTTCGTTGCAGGGTTGCTTGAGAGAGACCTGATACGTCCATTTTGCATCATGCTTTTATATCGATATTTATCGCATTATGGACTGTTATTTCACTTTATGTCACAATACTTATGGCTATTCTCTCTTATTTTACAAGGTTTACATAAGGAGGGAGAATGCCGGCAGCTGGAATTCTGGGCTGGAAAAGGAGCAAATATTAGAGACCTATTCTGCGCAACTCCAAAAGTCCCGAAACTCCACGGAATGTCTTAAAATAAATAAAGAAAAATCCTCGCCAAAGATGAAGGCCAGGGGTCCCACACCCTGCTCACGAGGGTGGGGGGCGCCCCCCCCCTCCTAGGGCGCGCCCCCTACCTCGTGGGCTCCCTGGTGGCTCTCCAACGTCCATCTTCTCCTATATGAGGTCTTTCGATGAGAAAAAGATAAGAAGGAACTTTTCGGGATGAGACTCCGCCGCCACGAGGCGGAACCTTGGCATATCCAATCTAGAGCTCCGACATAGCTGTTCTGCCGGGGATACTTCCCTTCGGGAAGGGGAAATCATCACCATCGTCATCACCAACGCTCCTCTCATCAGGAGAGGGCAATCTCCATCAACATCTTCACCAGAACCATCTCATCTC
This sequence comes from Triticum dicoccoides, assembly GCF_002162155.2. Classification (NCBI taxonomy): domain Eukaryota; kingdom Viridiplantae; phylum Streptophyta; class Magnoliopsida; order Poales; family Poaceae; genus Triticum; species Triticum dicoccoides. The sequence goes on along the minus strand of NC_041380.1, from coordinate 496,917,951 downwards.
CAAACCCTAGTTCATCTCTTGTATCCAATTCTTGTCTCAAAGTCCGGGATTGGTGCTAGTAGGTTGCTAGTACTGTTGATTACTCCTTGTAGTTGATGCTAGTTGGTTTATTTGGTGGAAGATCATATGTTCAGATCCTATATGCATATTATTACCCCTCTGATTATGAACATGAATATGCTTTGTGAGTAATTACGTTCGTTCCTGAGGACAAGGGAGAAGTCTTGCTATGAGTAGTCATGTGAATTTGGTATGCATTTGATATTTTGATAAGATGTATGTTGTCTAGCCTCTAGTGGTGTTATGTGAACATCGACTACATAACACTTCACCATTATTTGGGACTAGAGGAAGGCATTGGGAAATAATAAGTAGATGATGGGTTCCTAGAGTGACAGAAGCTTAAACCCTAGTTTATGCGTTGCTTTGTAAGGGGCTGACTTGGATCCATATGTTTCATGCTATGGTTAGGTTTACCTTAATACTTTTGTTGTAGTTGCGGATGCTTGCAATAGAGGTTAATCATAAGTGGGATGTTGTTCAAGTAAGAACAACACCCAAGCACCGGTCCACCCACATATCAAATTATCAAAGTATCGAACGTGAATCATATGAACATGATGAAAACTAGCTTGACGATATTCCCATGTGTCCTCGGGGGCGCTTTTCCTATTATAAGAGTTTGTTCCGGCTTGTACTTTGCTACAAAAGGATTGAGCCATCTTGCTGCACTTTATTTACTTTTGTTACTTGTTGGTCGTTACAATTTATCCCGCCACAAAACTATCTGTTACCACTCATTTCAGTACTTGCAGAGAATACCTTGCTGAAAACCGCTTATCATTTCCTTCTGCTCCTCATTGGGTTCGACACTCTTACTTATCTAAAGGACTACGATAGATCCCCTATACTTGTGGGTCATCAAGACTCTTTTCTGGCGCTGTTGCCGGGGAATGTAGCGCCTTTGGTAGGTGGAATTTGGTAAGGAAAAATTTATATAGTGTGCTGAAATTTACTGTCACTTGTTACTATGGAAAGTAATTCTCTGAGGGGCTTGTTTGGGGTATCTTCACCCCGTCCAGTAGAGCAAAGAGTTGCTCCTCAACCTACTGAACCTATTGAAAATGAAACTCCTTTTGAATTTCCTTCGGGTATGATGGAAAAACTGCTAGCTAACCCTTTTACAGGAGATGGAACAAAGCATCCTGATGAGCACTTAATATATGTGGATGAAGTTTGTGGATTATTTAAGCTTGCAGGTATACCCGATGATGTTGCTAAGAAGAAGGTCTTCCCTTTATCTTTGAGGGGAGACACATTGATATGGTATAGGTTATGTGATGATATGAGATCATGGGACTATAAAAGATTGAAGCTGGAATTTCATCAAAAGTATTACCCTATGCATCTTGTTCATCGTGATCGCAATTATATATATAATTTCTGGCCTCGCGAAGGAGAAAGCATGGCTCAAGCTTGGGGGTGGCTTAAATCAATGTTATATTCATGCCCCAATCATGAGCTCTCAAGAGAAATGATTATTCAAAATTTATATGCTCGGCTTTCTGATAACAATCGCACCATGCTCAATACTTCTTGTTCTGGCTCTTTTATGATGAAAACTTCTGAATTCAGATGGAATTTATTGGATAGAATTAAACACAACTCTGAAGATTGGGACCTCGACGAAGGTAAGGAGTCAGGTATGACACCTACGTTCGATTGTGTTAAATCTTTTATGGATACCAACATTTTCCGTAAGTTTAGCACTAAATATGGACTTGACTCTGAGATAGTAGCTTCTTTCTGTGAATCTTTTGCTACTTATGTTGATCTCCCTATGGAGAAGTGGTTTAAATATCATCCTCCCATAGAAGTAAAAGTAGCTGCACCTATTAAAGTTGAAGAAAAGACTGTCACTTATAATGATCCTATTGTTCCTACTTCTTATATTGAGAAACCACCTTTCCCTGTTAGAATAAAGGATCATGCTAAAGCTTCAACTGTTGTTCATAAAAGCAATATTATAACTTATACACCTCCTGAGCAAGTTAAAGTAGAACATAATATTGCTATTGTTAAAGATCTCTTGTCTGATAATATTGATGGGCATGTTATTCAGTTCGAAGGTGAAACTGCTAGAATTGCTAAACCTTGTGATAAAGATAAACATAGACCTATGGTAGGCGTGCCTGTTATTTCTGTTAAAATAGGAGATCATTGTTATCATGGCTTATGTGATATGGGTGCTAGTGTAATACTTGTTGACTTATACAAAGAAATTAAGAATGAAATTGCACCTGCTGAGTTAGAAGGTATTGATGTCACAATCAAACTTGCCAATAGAGATACTATTTCACCAATTGGAATTGTTAGAGATGTTGAAGTCTTGTGTGGGAAAACTAAATATCCTGCTGATTTTCTTGTTCTTACTTCTCCACAAGATAGCTTTTGTCCCATTATATTTGGTAGACCCTTCTTAAATACTGTCAATGCTACCATAGACTGCAAAAATAATGTTGTTACTATTGGCTTGGATGATATGGTTCATGAGTTTAATTTCTCTAAATTTAGTAAACAACATCGTGAGGAAGAATTACCTAGTAAGGATGAAATTGTTGGTCTTGCTTCTATTATCGTACCTCCTACTAATCCTTTAGAACATTATTTGCTAGACCATGAAAATGATATGTTCATGAATGAAAGAAGGGAAATATATGAAGTATTCTTTAAACAGGAACCTATTCTGCATCACAACTTGCCTGTTGAAATCTTAGGGGATCCTCCTCCACCCAAGGGTGATCCCGTGTTTGAGCTTAAACCTTTGCCTGATAATCTTAAATATGCTTATCTTGATGAAGACAAGATATATCCTGTTATTATTAGCGCTAACCTTTCAAAGCATGAAGAAGAAAGATTATTGAAAACTCTGAAGAAGCATCGTGATGCTATTGGATATACTCTTGATGATCTTAAGGGCATTAGTCCCACTCTATGTCAACATAAAATAAATTTGGAAGCAGATGCCAAACCAGTTCGTGATCCTCAACGACGTCTGAATCCTAAAATGAAAGAAGTGGTAAGAAAAGAAATACTAAAGCTTCTGGAGGCAGGTATAATCTATCCCGTTGCTGATAGTGAGTGGGTAAGTCATGTCCATTATGTCCCTAAGAAGGGAGGTATTACTGTTGTTCCTAATGATAAAGATGAATTGATTCCACAAAGAATTATCACAGGTTATAGGATGGTAATTGATTTCCGCAAATTAAATAAAGCTACTAAGAAAGATCATTACCCCTTACCTTTTACTGATCAAATGCTAGAAAGATTATGCAAACATACACACTATTTCTTTCTAGATGGTTATTCTGGTTTCTCTCAAATACCTGTGTCGGCTAGAGATCAATCAAAGACTACTTTTACATGCCCTTTTGGTACTTTTGCTTATAGACATATGCCTTTTGGTTTATGTAATGCACCTGCTACCTTTCAAAGATGCATGATGGCTATATTCTCTGACTTTTGTGAAAGGATTTGTGATGTTTTCATGGACGACTTTTTCGTCTATGGTTCCTCTTTTGATGATTGCTTGAGCAATCTTGATCGAGTTTTGCAGAGATGTGAAGAAACTAATCTTGTCTTGAATTGGGAAAAGTGCCACTTTATGGTTAGAAGGTATTGTCTTGGGGCATAAATTTTCTGAAAGTGGTATTGAAGTTGATAAAGCCAAGGTTGATGCGATTGAAAAGATTCCATGTCCTAAGGACATCAAAGGTATAAGAAGTTTCCTTGGTCACGCCGGATTTTACAGGAGGTTCAATAAGGACTTCTCAAAAATTTCTCGGCCTCTAACTAATTTATTGCAAAAAGATATACCATTTGTCTTTGATGATGATTATGTAGAAGCATTTGAAATACTTAAGAAAGCATTAGTCACTGCACCTGTTGTTCAGCCACCTGATTGGAACCTACCCTTTGAAATTATGTGTGATGCTAGTGATTATGCTGTAGGTGCTGTTCTAGGGCAAAGAGTTGATAAGAAATTAAATGTTATTCATTATGCTAGTAAGACTCTAGACAATGCTCAAAGAAATTATGCTACTACTGAAAAAGAGCTTTTAGCAGTTGTATTTGCTTGTGATAAGTTCAGATCTTATACTGTTGATTTTAAAGTAACTATTCAAACTGATCATGCTGCTATTAAATATCTTATGGAAAAGAAAGATGCTAAACCTAGACTTATTAGATGGGTTCTCTTGCTACAAGAATTTGATTTGCATATTGTTGATAGAAAGGGAGCTGAGAACCCCGTTGCAGACAACTTGTCTAGGTTAGAAAATATTCTTGATGACCCACTACCTATTAATGATAGCTTTCCTGATGAACAATTAAATGTTATAAGTACTTCTCGTAGTACTCCATGGTATGCTGATTATGCTAATTATATTGTTGCTAAGTTTATACCAACTAGCTTCACATACCAGCAAAAGAAAAAGGTTTTCTATGATTTAAGACATTACTTTTGGGATGACCCACATCTTTATAAGGAAGGAGTAGATGGTGTTATTAGATGTTGTGTACCTGAGCATGAACAGGAACAAATCCTACGCAAGTGTCATTCCGAGTCTTATGGAGGACACCACGCTAGAGATAGAACTGCACATAAGGTATTGCAATCTGGTTTTTATTGGCCTACTCTCTTCAAGGATGCATGTAAGTTTGTCTTGTCTTGTGATGAATGTCAAATAATTGGTAATATTAGTAGACGACAAGAAATGCCTATGAATTATTCTCTAGTTACTGAACCGTTTGATGTTTGGGGCTTTGATTATATGGGACCTTTTCCTGCCTCTAATGGATACACACATATTTTAGTTGTTGTTGATTACGTTACTAAGTGGGTAGAAGCTATTCCAACTAGTAGTGCTGGTCATAACACTTCTGTTAAAATGCTTAAGGAAGTTATTTTCCCGAGGTTTGGAGTCCCTAGATATTTAATGACTGATGGTGGTTCACACTTTATTCATGGTGCCTTCCGTAAAATGCTTGCTAAATATGATGTTAATCATAGAATTGCATCTCCTTATCACCCTCAGTCTAGTGGTCAAGTAGAGTTGAGCAATAGAGAGCTCAAATTAATTTTGCAAAAGACTGTTAATAGGTCTAGAAAGAATTGGTCCAAGAAACTTGATGATGCATTATGGGCTTATAGAACTGCATACAAAAATCCTATGGGTATGTCTCCGTATAAAATGGTCTATGGAAAAGCATGTCACTAACCTCTCGAACTAGAACATAAGGCATATTGGGATATTAAAGAGCACAACTATGATTTTAAACTTGCCGGTGAAAAGAGGTTATTTGATATTAGCTCACTTGATGAATGGAGAACCCAAGCTTATGAAAATGCCAAGTTGTTTAAAGAAAAAGTTAAAAGATGGCATGACAAAAGGATACAAAAGCGTGAGTTTAATGTAGGTGATTATGTATTGCTATACAACTCTCGTTTAAGATTTTTTGCAGGAAAACTTCTCTCTAAATGGGAAGGCCCCTATGTTATCAAAGAGGTCTATCGTTCCGGTGCCATAAAGATCAACAACTTCGAGGGCACAAATCCGAAAGTGGTAAACGGTCAAAGAATCAAACAATATATCTCAGGTAATCCCATAAATGTTGAAACCAATATTATTGAAACCGTAACCCCGAAGGAATACATAAGAGACACTTTCCGGAACATTTCAGACTCCAAAAAGGAATAGGTATGTGGTACGGTAAGTAAACCGACTCCAAAACAATTTTCAAGGCAATATTTCTCTATTTTGGAACATTTAGAAAAATAGAAAAATAAGTAGCAGTCCGGGAAGGACACGAGGGCCCCACGAGGGTGGTGGGTGTGCCCTACCCCCTGGGCGCGCCCCCTACCTCGTGAGCACCTCGTGTGCCTTCCGGACTCCGTTTTCTTGCACGTTACGTATTTTGGTCGGTAAAAATTCATTATATATTCTCCCGAAGGTTTTGACTCCCGTATCATGAAAACCTCCTCTGTTCTTGTTTCGAGCTGCTTTCTGTCAGGGTTTTCCAGGCTAGGCATCATGTCGTCTCCCTCCTCCAAAAATGGTGACAACGATGCTTGGCTAATGAAGATAGATCTGAAGAGGGAAGAATCCACGAAGGTCGACAAGGATGAAAGGATCAAGAAGGCCACGGAGGATCAAGCTCCAGCAGCGAAAGACACCCTACAACTTGATCATAACCTTCTTACCCCAACTGAGATCGAAGCTTTCAAGATGATTGAGTTAGCTCGTATACAAAACAAGTATCTCACACAAGAAAATATTTTGTTGAAGGAGCATATTGTTGCACTCAAGGGCATTATTCGCAAGCTGGAGGACCTCTTACGCTCGATGTGCGATTATCCAACACCTCCACCTTCTTCACCAACCAAGGAGATATAATCACATGGGTATGGGCACTCCCCTTGGCAACTGCCAAGCTTGGGGGAGGTGCCCCGGTATCGTATCACAATCACAACTCTTATCTTTACCGTTTTTCTTAGTTCGATCCTATTAGTAGTATCTTGATCTAGTAGAATAAAGTTTATGGCATGATCTAGTTTTGAGTTTTTCTTTATGATCTCTCTATGTAATCGAGTCCGTGAGCTATATATAATAAAGATTAGTGTTGAGTCAAGGGCTTGATTATTTTGCCATGATCTAGGGTGAATAACAGAAAAGAGAAAAAGAATAAAAAGAAACAAAAATCTCATATTGATCTTATTGAGAGTAATGACTTCACATAGGAAGAGTATGATGATTAAAAGTTGTTGGGAGTTGGCAGACATAGCTTTGGTCATTGTTGCAATTAATAGGAAGTAATAAGGAAAGAGAGGTTTTCACATATAGATATATTATCATTGACATCTTTTATGATTGGGAGCACTCATTAAAATATGACATGCTAAAGAGTTGATGTTGGACAAGGAAGACAACGTAATGAGTTATGTCTTTCTTATATCTGAGATAAAGTATGTTGTCATGGATCCTCTAACTTGTTGAGCTTGCCTTTCCCCCTCATGCTAGCCAAATTCTCAGCACCAAGTAGAAATACTACTTGTGCTTCCAAATATCCCTAAACCAGTTTTGCCATGAGAGTCCACCATATCTACCTATGGATTGAGTAAGATCCTTCAAGTAAGTTGTCATCGGTGCAAAGCAATAAAAATTGCTCTAAATATGTATGATTGATTGGTGTGGGAGAAATAAGCTTTATACAATCTTGTGATGTGGAAGTAATAAAAGCGACGGACTGCATAATAAAGGTTCATATCACAAGGAGCAATATAAAGTGACGTTCTTTCGCATTGAGATTTTATGCATCCAACCATAAAAGCGCATGGCAACCTCTGATTCCCTCTGCAAAGGGCCTATCCTTCATTATTATCCATATGCAAGAGTCATGGTGATCTTCACCTTTTCTTTTTCATTTTATCCTTTGGAAAGCTCAGCATGTTGGAAAGAACATGATATATATATATATCTAATTGGATGTAGGGGAGCATGAACCATTATTGTTGACATTACCCTTGAGGTAAAAGGTTGTGGGACAAAACTATAAGCCCCTATCTTTCTCTGTGTCCGATTAAAACTCCGTAACCACAAGTATCGCGTGAGTGTTAGCAATTATGGAGGACTAAATGATAGTTGAGTATGTGGACTTGCTTTTAGCTCTGACATAGACTCTTTCCGATGTTATGATAAATTGCAATTGCTTCAATGACTGAGATTATAGTTTGTCGAAGGCCAATAAGGTTTATGATTTATACTTTTGCATTGTGAATAGATCATCACTTGAACATAAGTAATCATATGACAAAATCTATATATGTTGCTGCTATGAGAATAATCATGATGCCTTCATGTCCGTATTTTATTTTTATCGACGCCTCTACCTCTAAACATGAGGACATATTTATTGTTATCGGCTTTTCGCTTGAGGACAAGCGAGGTCTAAGCTTGGGGGAGTTGATACGTCCATTTTGCATCATGCTTTTATATCGATATTTATCGCATTATGGACTGTTATTTCACTTTATGTCACAATACTTATGGCTATTCTCTCTTATTTTACAAGGTTTACATAAGGAGGGAGAATGCCGGCACCTGGAATTCTGGGCTAGAAAAGGAGCAAATATTAGAGACCTATTCTGCGCAACTCCAAAAGTCCTGAAACTCCATGGAACATCTTAAAATAAATAAAGAAAAATCCTCGCCAAAGATGAAGGCCAGGGGTCCCACACCCTGCTCACGAGGGTGGGCCCCCCAGGGCGCGCCCCCTACCTCGTGGGCCCCCTGGTGGCTCTCCGACGTCCATCTTCTCCTATATGAGGTCTTTCGATGAGAAAAAAATAAGAAGGAACTTTTCGGGACGAGACTCCGCCGTCACGAGGCGGAACCTTGGCGGATCCAATCTAGAGCTCCGACAAAGCTGTTCTGCCGGGGATACTTCCCTCCGGGAGGGGGAAATCATCACCATCATCATCACCAACGCTCCTCTCATCGGGAGAGGGAAATCTCCATCAACATCTTCACCAGCACCATCTCATCTCCAAACCCTAGTTCATCTCTTGTATCCAATTCTTGTCTCAAAGTCCGGGATTGGTGCTAGTAGGTTGCTAGTAATGTTGATTACTCCTTGTAGTTGATGCTAGTTGGTTTATTTGGTGGAAGATCATATGTTCAGATCCTATATGCATATTATTACCCCTCTGATTATGAACATGAATATGCTTTGTGAGTAATTACGTTCGTTCCTGAGGACAAGGGAGAAGTCTTGCTATGAGAAGTCATGTGAATTTGGTATGCATTTGATATTTTGATAAGATGTATGTTGTCTAGCCTCTAGTGGTGTTATGTGAACATCGACTACATAACACTTCACCATTATTTGGGACTAGAGGAAGGCATTGGGAAATAATAAGTAGATGATGGGTTCCTAGAGTGACAGAAGCTTAAACCCTAGTTTATGCGTTGCTTTGTAAGGGGCTGACTTGGATCCATATGTTTCATGCTATGGTTAGGTTTACCTTAATACTTTTGTTGTAGTTGCGGATGCTTGCAATAGAGGTTAATCATAAGTGGGATGTTGTTCAAGTAAGAACAACACCCAAGCACGGGTCCACCCACATATGAAATTATCAAAGTATCGAACGCGACTCATATGAACATGATGAAAACTAGCTTGATGATATTCCCATGTGTCCTCGGGAGCGCTTTTCCTATTATAAGAGTTTGTTCCGGCTTGTCCTTTGCTACAAAAGGATTGGGCCATCTTGCTGCACTTTATTTACTATTGTTACTTGTTGCTCGTTACAATTTATCCCGTCACAAAACTATCTGTTACCACTTATTTCAGTACTTGGAGAGAATACCTTGCTGAAAACCGCTTATCATTTCCTTCTGCTCCTCGTTGGGTTCGACACTCTTACTTACCGAAAGGACTACGATAGATCCCATATACTTGTGGGTCATCAAGACCATCTTCATCCTACGCCTCCTACGGATTGATAAACCTTAGGTCATCCACTTGAGGGAAATTTGCTACTGTCCTACAAACCTCTGCACTTGGAGGCCCAACAACGTATACAAGAAGAAGGTTGTGTAGTAGACATTAGTGGTTCTAATGCAGTGTCTACCGGAATAGTTGCAAAGTTTAATTTTAGGTGTGCTTAATTTAATTTGAGGGGTGTGTTGTGCTGAGCCCCCAGCAGAACTATGTTATGTTTCTTCTTGTTACTTTAACTCTTCAGTACGTACATACTAGTATTTCTTACATTTCATCTTTTAGTTGGTATAGTACTACCACTCATTTCTTCACATTATACACACACAATATATATGGCCAACATCATATAGCCAGCAGTTTAGTTGTCAAAGAATTTTAGGGTTCTTAGTTTTGTCAAAGAATTCCAGGATGCTTAGAGGGTGCTTGGATCCAAGGGACTTATTTTAGTCTGACTAAAAATAGTCTCTTTAAGAGGCTAAAGTTCCAAGCACCCCTGACTAAAGAGGGGCTAAAACTAGTCTTCAGACTCAAATTTTTAGTCAGGGGTACCTGAGGGAGTCCTGGATTAGGGGGTGTTCGGATAGCTGGACTATACCTTCAGCCGGACTCCTGGACTATGAAGATACAAGATTGAAGACTCTGTCCCGTGTCCAGAAGGGACTTTCCTTGGCGTGGAAGGCAAGCTTGGCGATACGGATATGAAGATCTCCTACCATTGTAACCGACTTTGTGCAACCCTAACCCTCTCCGGTGTCTATATAAACCGGAGGGTTGTTAGTCCGTAGGACAACATATACATCAACAATCATACCATAGGCTAGCTTCTAGGGTTTATCCTCCCCGATCTCGTGGTAGATCTACTCTTGTACTACCCATATCATCAATATTAATCAAGCAGGACGTAGGGTTTACCTCCATCGAGAGGGCCCGAACCTGGGTAAAACTTCGTGTCCCTTGCCTCCTGTTACCATCCGGCCTAGACGCATAGTTCGGGACCCCCTACCCGAGATCCACCGTTTTTGACACCGACATTGGTGCTTTCATTGAGAGTTCCTTTGTGTCGTCGCCATCAGGCTCGATGGCTCCTACGATCATCAATAGCAATGCAGTCCAGGGTGAGACCTTCCTCCCCGGACAGATCTTCGTCTTCGGCGGCTTCGCACTGCGGGCCAATTCGCTTGGCTGTCTGGAGCAGATCGAAAGCTACGCCCCCGGCCGTTAGGTCAGATATGGAAGTTTAAACTACACGGCTGACATTCGCGGGGACTTGATCTTCGACGGATTCGAGACACTACCGAGCGCGCCGCACTATCACGACGAGCATGATCTAGCTCTGCTGCCGAATAGTGCCCTGGAGGCCGCACCCGCATCGACTTCGACTCTTAATTCGGAGCCAACCGCGCCAATCGAGGATGGGTGGCTGGACGCCGCCTCGGGGGCTGCGATCCCAACGGCGATTGAGCCGAACACCAGCCCCACACTCCACGAGACTCATGATTCCAAGGAGTCGGACTCCTCTCCGGACTCCGAACCTTTCGCGCATCTACCAATCAAATCCGATTGGGCACCGATCATGGAGTTTACTGCCGCGGACATCTTTCAGCACTCGCCCTTTGGCGATATTATAAAATCACTAAAGTCTCTCTCTTTATCAGGAGAGCCCTGGCCGGACTACGGTCAGCGATATTGGGATGCGGACGATGAAGAAATTCAAAGCCCACCCACCACCCACTTTGTAGCCACTGTCGACGATTTAACCGTCATGCTCGACTTCGACTCCGAAGACATCGACGATATGGACGCCGATGAAGGAGACGATGAAGAACCAGCGCCTATTGGGCCCTGGAACGCCACCTCGTCATATGACGTATACATGGTGGACGCACCAAAAGATGACGACGAGGAGCGGAAGGACGCACCGAAGGCTTCTTCCCTCGAAAAGCAATCAAAGCGGCGACGCAAGCGCCACCCCAAATCCCGCCTCGACAGAAATAGCGATCACACAGACCCAACGCTAGAGCAGGGCGAACCGCTGCCGGACAACGACAATCCGGATAATCAAACCGAACAAACAAACCCTATCAAGGATAATGGTCCGGACGACATAACGCCGGACAAACACCCGGAGCAACAGACTGCCCGTAAAAGGCTTGTTGCCACCGCACGGAGCCTGAAAAAGCAGAAACAAAGGCTCAAGGCCGCGCTAGACACACTCCAATTCAGATGGAGTAAAATACTCAGCACTGCAGAAAGGTACGGCGACAATCGCCCCTCCAAAAGCTACCCAAAGCGGAAGCTGCTACCCGAATTCGATGAGGAGGCCTCAGAACCCCCACAACCAAATATCAAAGCAGCCACCTGGCCGGATAGACGACCCCTCTACCAACACAGAGCGGCATACAACGCCGCTCACAATACAATACGCGACCCATGTGAGGGCTCGCACCCAAAGGACGACGCAACCAGATCCATCTATGGACCACGCAAGCACGCCCCAGCATACAATGCAACACAACAAGCATCCGAACAACGCGGTACACCCAGCTACATGGGTGCCGCACACCCCCTATGTTTCACCGATGAGGTGCTGGACCACGAATTTCCAGAGGGATTCAAGCCCGTAAACATAGAGGCATACGACGGAACAACAGACCCTGGGGTCTGGATTGAGGACTACATCCTTCATATCCATATGGCTCGAGGAGATGATCTCCACGCCATCAAGTACCTACCCCTCAAGCTCAAAGGGCTAGCTCGTCACTGGCTCAAAGGCCTCCCCGAAAGCTCCATTGGAACTTGGGAAGAACTCGAAGATGCTTTTCGGGAAAATTTTCAAGGGACATATGTCCGAACTCCGGATGCAGACGATTTGAGTCATATAACTCAACAGCCCGGAGAGTCAGCCCGAAAGCTTTGGAAAAGGTTTCTTATTAAAAAGAACCAGATTGTCGACTGTTCGGAAGCCGAAGCCTTAGCGGCTTTCAAGCATAGCGTCCGTGACGAATGGCTCGCCAGACACCTCGGCCAAAATAAGCCGAGAACGATGGCCGCATTAACAAACATCATGACCCGCTTTTGCGTGTGGGAGGACAGCTGGCTAGCCAGATGCAGCAGCAGCGACCCCAGTACATCTGAAGTTAGAAATGGAAACGGGAAATCACGGTGCAACAGCAATAACAAACGCTGGAATAAAGAAGACAACACGAAGGGCACGATAGTAAATGCCGGATTGAAAAGCTCTCGACCAGGTCAAAAGCCGCCCCCTAAAGGCACTAGGGACGAACTGTCTAGCCTCAATAAAATTCTGGACCAAGTATGTCAGATTCATAGTACCCCTGGTAAACCTGCTAATCATACCCACAGAGAATGTTGGGTCTTCAAGCAGTCCGGCAAGCTCAACACCGTACACAAGGGGGAGGATACACCAAGTGAAGACGAGGATGAGCCCCCCAAGCAAGACACGGAGGAACAAAAGCAATTTCCACCAGAAGTCAAAACAGTAAACGTGTTACACGTAATCAAGGAAAAAAACAAGGCGGCACTCCCAGGAAAGTATACCCAAGTGCCTATCACCACGAAGTCCTGCCACTGGACATCTCAACCGATCACTTTCGACCATCGCGATTACTCAGCAGGTATCCGACACGCAGGATGGGCTGCCCTGGTATTAGACCCAGTAATTGGCGGATATCACTTCACAAGGGTCTTGATGGACGGCGGCAGTAGGCTAAACCTAATATATCAGGATACAATCCGCGGGATGGGGCTAGACCCAACACAAATTTGCCATAGCAATACTACCTTTAAAGGAGTAACGCCAGGCCGAGGGGCTCATTGTACGGGCTCCCTCCTACAAGTTACATTCGGCTCCCCCAATAACTTCCGTCGCGAGCATTTAACTTTCCACATCGCTCCGTTTCAAAGTGGCTACCAAGCACTGCTCGGACACGAAGCTTTCGCTCGCTTTAATGCAATACCACACTACGCCTCCCTCACACTCAAGATGCCCAGTCCACGTGGCATCATTACAGTGCACGGAAATATCAAGCGATCTCTGCGCGCCGAAGAGAGTGAGGCTGCCTTGGCCGCCGCACACTAAAGGCGCCCGGACAAACGAAAGCATCCAATAGGTCGTCAAGACCTCAGATACAACTAATCAAGTCCGGCGCCGCTATTTATACGGAAATAAGTGGTCACACCCCTATTTGTCAATACAAGGGGCTCAACGCGTGCAGACAAGTGGCAATTTCTTATCATCTTGAACTATACATGGTTTCTTTAAAAACTATCCTTTTTGCACGACAACTTTTTCACTTAACTTCCTATCTTTTATAGACGATCATCATGCTACACCCGTCCAGGATACGACACAACGGAGACACAGGCATAGACGTGCAGCAGGGACCCGCTCCAAGGATTCTTTTTAGATTAAGACCCTGCGTAAACCCTTTTTACTGTCTCTTGTTGATACATATCCACCGTTGAGAAGGATGCTGACATCTTGGCATGTGGCCACGCCAGAACAATGCACGTACCTGGACACACGGGGCTTATTACAAAGGCCACTACTTAGGCCCAGTTTATACCACAAAGACCGAATACCTTAGGGAGTATTCGGCATCGCGAGTTTGGCCCTATATGCATCAGCTCCGAATCATTGTCTTTGGTCAAATGTTGGGTTTGCCCGGCTCCTGTGTTTTGGTGCCTTACGTTTCACCTTGCCGGCTAAGGTAGCACCAGGAGAACTACTGCGATTGTGCCCTGGTTCATCCGGACGAGCACCTCAGTAGAGAAAGCCGAAAACTGACTGTCATGATATAGCGTGAGACTGGTCAACCACTCGATGACCTGTGGGAATGTTAGAATTCCTCCGCCTTAATGAAGGGCCATTTCCCGGCCAGGCATGTACGCACCCCGATATCGGGAGAGTGCGGAGCCACCAGGGGCTATCTAGTAGCCCCACTGTCAAACTCCTATGGCTAAGTGAAAGTGCTAAAGCATTATAGTCCGGTTGCCTCGCTCGCTCCGCTATCACCTCCTTAATAGGACCAAGACGTTGGGTTAAGTGTGAATGCGTGTTTTTGCGAGCACCTCCGCATTATATGCGTGAGGGTTGAAGCTGACGGCTGCAATCTTTCAGGTTATACACATGTATACATAAACGGCCGCCCAGGAGGCATCATATTACTTTCAGGAAAAAGTATAAAAATAGCCTTATAAAAATTTATAAAAGCATTTCGCTTACAATGAGATTACATATCACTCAAACATAATATTTTTTGAGCACTGGGTCTCTATCAAACGGGCACCCTCAAGAACTTCTTCAAAGTAGTGCTCGACAGCCTTTCGACCTATAGTCGAATCCCGCGTGGCAACATTGGTAGCATCCATCTCCGCCCAATATGCCTTAACACGGGAAAGGCCATCCGTGCGCCCTCTATGCATGCCGACCTCCTCATCGCATCAATGCGCGGCACCACATCAAGGACCTGCTGCACCAAGATGAAATAGCTGTTTGGTTTTGACCTTCCCGACCACAGCTGATCCACAACAGACCTCATAGAGATTCCGGACAACCTGTTTAGTTCGGCCCATTCGGCTAATTGGTCGGTCAATGACAGTGGACGCTCGGGAGAATGGAATTGTCTCCAAAACAGCCGATCTACTCCACAATCTGTCTGACCCTGGAAGTACTTGGCCGCATCGGCAGCGCTCGCTGCCAAATCCATATACACATCCTCCAAACTCCATAGCCGATCCAGAGGGGCATATCGTGGATCTTTGAATTTCCTCCGCAACATAAAGGATTTCCCAGCTACAATATCCCCGGCTTCCCACAACTCCTCCTTCTTTGCCCTCATAGCAGAGCGGAGATCCTTTTTCGCCGCAGCAGCCTTTTCAAGGTCTGATGCCTTCGCTTGGTTTTCTTTTTCAAGGGCAACGGTCGGTAGCGGCTTTTAATTCTATAGCCATCTTGGCCATCTTGTCTCGGGTCTCGCCATGCGCGGCCTTCTCGGCTTGCAACTCTTCGGCCGCCTTCACAGCAGCCGCATTGCCCAACCTCGCTTGTTCCTTGGCTCGGGCAAGTTCTGCCCGCAAGGCTTCAACAGTGGCAGCTCCATCTGCAGTCACAATATATTAAAGATACTGGCATCATGCTACTCTTCCTATTGTGGCGTCTACCAGATAATGACACTTACCCTGTGCCTCGTCAAGCCTTTTGTTAACAAGCTCGATGTCGGTGTCTGCCGCATCCAACTGCCGTTCTAAATGGGCAAACTCGCTAGTCCGGCTAGCCACCGGAGCTTCCATCACCTGCACATAGAGGTAGTATGGTTATTACCTGGGAATATGATCCTCTGTTCGTCGTCGTTTCCGACAACAACCAGAGTCTCAGGGGCTACTATCTACATAGGGCACACCTAGCATGTGCAGGACTATCATACATTCTTGTACGTACCTCAAAGCCTGTCAGTAGACTCATAAAAGCTTCATGCAATCCGTTTCCGGCGGACAATATTCTCTCCATAACCGTATTCATCAGCACAGGGTGTTCATCTGAGATGGCCGCTCGCCCCACCAACTCCCTCAGAACATCCGATCGCACACTAGACGGTGCCGGACTCTTTTGTCTGCTCTCTTCGGGAGCCGAACATTGGGAGCTTCGGGGGTCAATGGGATTATCTTCTGGCCTCACCGGACTCGGAGAGGCCCTCCACGACGACACTTCAGGGTCGCCCGCTTTCGGAGCAGAGGAGTCCGGAGGAGGCGTTTCGCTCTCCATCATCTCTGGAAGAAGATCCCCCGAAGATGAGCTCATTTGAGAGGGGCTGAGGCCCGAACTGCGAAAATATATGCGGTGGTTATCTTCTCAGAAGAAAAAGATGGCATATTTGTACTATTAAAGTATTTCGGGTCACTTATGACTCGCGGGAGAATTGATCCCCCTGCAGACTTGTTCTCCCGTTTGTAGGACCCTCTGTGGGAGACTTCTTCTCCCGTTTGGAAGCTTCGGCTTCCGAATCCCCAGGCGCAGTCCTTTTCCTCTTCTGGCCGCCTTCCCTCATGGAGACGCTCGCTCCCTCGGCTAGAATGGGCAGCATTGGGGGCCCGCGTCCGCCCGCATTATCCTCCACAGTATCTTCCTTTAGGGGCTCCGGGAAAGGTGCGGTCTGGAGCATCTTTTCCAATAGCGGATTTTCCAAACCCTCAGGGAGGGGGGCCGAACACCGAATCAACTTCGCCTTTGTTAGCCAGTCCTGGTCAAAAAGAGAACTCTTAGAAATAACTTCGTAACAAAGAAGAGATAGTATGTTCGGCCGGAAGATGCCTTACCTGTTCGGCGGCGCGGTTACTACTCAGGCCCACATCCTCGGAGATTTCCGGACACTCCACCTGAGGTCCGAAGAATGACTTGTACATCTCCTCGTGCGTTAGGCCGAGAAAATTTTGAATGACGCGCGGTCCCTCGGGATTGAACTCCCATAAGCGAAGAGGCCGGCGTTTGCAAGGCTGGACTTGACAAACCAGCATAACTTGTATTACCGCGACCAAACTGAAATCTCCATTGAAGAGATCTCGAATGCGGCTTGGCAGTATAGGCACGTCCTTGGCTGGCCCCCAGCTCAGACCTCTGCTGATCCATGACATCAGTTGTGATGGAGGGCCCGAGCGGAAAACAGGGGCGACCGCCCACTTGGCACTTCTAGGAGCCGTGATGTAGTGTTGGGGATCGTAGCAGAAATTAAAAAAATTCTATGCATCACCAAGATCAATCTATGGAGTATTCAAGCAACGAGGGGAATAGGAGTGCATCTACATACCCTTGTAGATCGCGAGCGGAAGCGTTCAAGTGAACGGGGATGATGGAGTCGTACTTGCCGTGATCCAAATCACCGATGACCAAGTGCCGAATGGACAGCACCTCCGCGTTCAACACACGTACGGTTGGGAAGACGTATCCTCCTTCTTGATCCAGCAAGGGGGAAGAAGAGGTTGATGAAGATCCAGCAGCACGACGGCATGGTGGTGGATGCAGCAGGATCCCGGCAGGGCTTCGCCAAGCACAAGCGGGGAGGAGAGGTGTTACGGAGGGAGAGGGAGGCGCCAAGAGCAAGGTGCGGCTGCCCTCCCTCCCTTCCACTATATATAGGGGCTAGGGGGAGCGCATGCCCCCTTGGAGATCCCATCTAAAGGGGGGGGCGGCACCTGGGGGCAACGGCACGGCCCCCTTCGGCTTTCCAACCAGGGGGGCGCATGCCCCCTCGGGGGGCAACGGCCCCCTAGGGTTTCCAACCCTAGGCGCCTTGGGCCCTTGGGTGGGGCGCACCAGCCCATCAGGGGCTGGTTCCCACGCCACTTCATCCCATGGGGCCCTCCGGGATAGGTGGCCCCATCCGGTGGACCCCCGGGACTCTTCCGGTGGTCCCGGTACAATACCGGTAACCCCCGAAACCTTCCCGCTGGCCGAAATTGGACTTCATATATATAAATCTTTACCTTCGGACCATTCCGAAACTCCTCGTGACGTCCAGGATCTCATCCGGGACTCCGAACAACTTTCGGGTTACTGCATACTAATATCTCTACAACCCTAGCATCACCGAACCTTAAGTGTGTAGACCCTACGGGTTCGGGAGACATACAGACATGACCGAGACGCCTCTCCGGTCACTAACCAACAACGGGATCTGGATACCCATGTTGGCTCCCACATGCTCCTCGACGATCTCATCGGATGAACCACGATGTCGAGGACTTAATCAATCCCGTATTCAATTCCCTTTGTCAATCGGTACGTTACTTGCCCGAGACTCGATCGTCGGTATCCCAATACCTTGTTCAATCTCGTTACCGGCAAGTCACTTTACTCATACCGTAATGCATGATTCCGTGACCAACCCCTTGGTCACATTGAGCTTATTATGATGATGCATTACCGAGTGGGCCCAGAGATACCTCTCCATCATACGGAGTGACAAATCCCAGTCTCGATTCGTGCCAACCCAACAGACACTTTCGGAGATACTTGTAATGTACCTTTATAGTCACCCAGTTACGTTGTGACGTTTGGCACACCTAAAGCACTCCTACGGTATCCGGGAGTTGCACAATCTCATGGTCTAAGGAAATGATACTTGACATTCAGAAAATCTACAGCAAACGAACTACACGATCTTTGAGCTAAGCTTAGGATTGGGTCTTGTCCATCACATCATTCTCCTAATGATGTGATCCCGTTATCAATGACATCTAATGTCCATAGTTAGGAAACCATGACTATCTTTTGATCAACGAGCTAGTCAACTAGAGGCTCACTAGGGACGTGTTGTGGTCTATGTATTCACACATGTATTACGATTTCCCGGATAACACAATTATAGCATGAACAATAGACAATTATCATGAACAAAGAAATATAATAATAACCATTTTATTATTGCCTCTAGGGCATACTTCCAACAGTCTCCCTCTTGCACTAGAGTCAATATTCTAGTTACATTGTGATGAATCGAACACGCATGCAGTTCTGGTGTTGATCATGTTTTGCTCTAGGGAGAGGTTTAGTCAATGGATCTGCTACATTCAGGTCCGTATGTACTTTACAAATTTCTATGTCTCCATTTTGAACACTTTCATGAATGGAGTTGAAGCGACGCTTGATATGCCTGGTCTTCCTGTGAAACCTGGGCTCCTTGGCAAGGGCAATAGCTCCAGTGTTGTGAGAGTCATCGGCCCCGACGCATTGGGTATGACTCCTAGGTCGGTGATGAACTCCTTCACCCAGATTGCTTCTTGTGCTGCCTCCGAGGCTGCCATGTATTTTGCTTCACATGTAGATCCCGCCACGACACTTTGCTTGCAACTGCACCAGCTTACAACCCCACCATTCAAAATATAGACGTATCCGGTTTGAGACTTAGAGTCATCCAGATCTGCGTCGAAGCTAGCGTCGATGTAACCCTTTACGACGAGCTCTTCGCCACCTCCATAAACGAGAAACATATCCTTGGTCCTTTTTAGGTACTTCAGGATGTTTTTGACCGCTGTCCAGTGTTCCTTGCCGGGATTACTTTGGTACCTACCTACCAAACTTACGGCAAGGTTTACATCAGGTCTGGTACACAGCATGGCATACATAATAGACCCTATGGCTGAGGCATAGGGGATGACACTCATCTCTTCTATATCTTCTATCGTGGTCGGGCATTGAGCCGTGCTCAATCGCACACCTTGCAATACAGGCAAGAACCCCTTCTTGGACTGATCCATATTGAACTTCTTCAATATCTTGTCAAGGTACGTACTTTGTGAAAGACCGATGAGGCGTCTCGATCTATCTCTATAGATCTTGATGCCTAATATATAAGCAGCTTCTCCAAGGTCCTTCATTGAAAAACACTTGTTCAAATAAGCCTTTATGCTTTCCAAGAATTCTATATCATTTCCCATCAACAGTATGTCATCCACATATAATATGAGAAATGCTACAGAGCTCCCACTCATTTTCTTGTAAATGCAGGCTTCTCCATAAGTCTGCATAAACCCAAACTCTTTGATCATCTCATCAAAGCGAATGTTCCAACTCCGAGATGCTTGCACCAGCCCATAGATTGAGCGTTGGAGCTTGCACACCTTGTTAGCATTCTTAGGATCGACAAAACCTTCTGGTTGCATCATATACAATTCTTCCTTAAGAAAGCCGTTAAGGAATGCCGTTTTGACGTTCATTTGCCATATCTCATAATCATAGAATGCGGCAATTGCTAACATGATTCGAACGGACTACAGCTTCGCTACGGGTGAGAAAGTCTCATCGTAATCAACCCCTTAAACTTGTCGATAACCCTTAGCGACAAGTCGAGCCTTATAGATGGTCACATTACCATCCGCGTCTGTCTTCTTCTTAAAGATCCATTTATTTTCTATGGCTCGCCGATCTTCGGGCAAGTCAGTCAAAGTCCTTACTTTGTTTTCATACATGGATTCTATCTTGGATTTCATGGCTTCTAGCCATTTGTCGGAATCTGGGCCCCCATCGCTTCTTCATAGTTCGAAGGTTCACCGTTGTCTAACAACATGATTTCCAAGACAGGGTTGCCGTACCACTCTGGTGCGGAACGTGTCCTTGTGGACCTACGAAGTTCAGTAGGAGCTTGATCTGAAGTATCTTGATCATCATCATTAACTTCCTCTCTAATCGGTGCAGGCACCACAGGAACATTTTCCTGAGCTGCGCTACTCTCTGCTTCAAGAGGCAGTACTTCATCAAGCTCTACTTTCCTCCCACATACTTCTTTCGAGAGAAACTCCTTCTCTAGAAAGGATCCATTCTTGGCAACGAAGATCTTGCCTTCGGATCTGAGGTAGAAGGTATACCCAACAGTTTCTTTAGGGTATCCTATGAAGACGCATTTTTCCGACTTGGGTTCGAGCTTTTCAGGTTGAAGTTTTTTGACATAAGCATCGCATCCCCAAACTTTTAGAAACGACAGCTTAGGTTTCTTCCCAGACCATAATTCATACGGTGTCGTCTCAACAGATTTCGACGGAGCCCTATTTAAAGTGAATGCGGCAGTCTCTAAAGCATAGCCCCAAAATGATAGCGGTAAATCGGTAAGAGACATCATAGATCGCACCATATCTAATAGAGTGCGATTACGATGTTCGGACACACCATTACGTTGAGGTGTTCCAGGCGCGTTAGTTGTGAAACTATTCCACATTTTCTTAAGTGTGTGCCAAATTCGTGACTCAAGTATTCTCCCCCACGATCTGATCGCAAGAACTTGATTTTCCTGTCACGTTGATTCTCAACCTCACTCTGAAATTCCTTGAACTTTTCAAAGGTATCAGACTTGTGTTTCATTAAGTAGACATACCCATATCTACTCAAGTCATCAGTGAGGGTGAGAACATAACGATAGCCACCGCGAGACTCAACACTCATTGGACCGCACACATCAGTATGTATGATTTCCAATAAGTTGGTTGCTCGCTCCATTGTTCCTGAGAACGAAGTCTTGGTCATTTTACCCATGATGCATGGTTCGCACGTGTCAAATGATTCATAATCAAGAGACTCTAAAAGTCCATCTGCATGGAGCTTGTTCATGCGTTTGACACCTATGTGACCAAGGCGACAGTGCCCCAAGTATGTGGGACTATCATTATCAACCTTACATCTTTTGGTATTCAGACTATGAATATGTGTAGCATTACGCTCAAGATTCATTAAGAATAAACCATTCACCATCGGAGCATGACCATAAAACATATCTCTCATATAAATAGAACAACCATTATTCTCGGATTTAAATGAGTAGCCATCTCGAATTAAACGAGATCCTGATACAATGTTCATGCTCAAAGCTGGCACTAAATAACAATTATTGAGGTTTAAAACTAATCCCATAGGTAAATGTAGAGGTAGCGTGCCGACGGCGATCACATCGACCTTGGAACCATTCCCGACACGCATCGTCACCTCGTCCTTCGCTAGTCTCCGCTTATTCCGCAGCTCCTGCTTTGAGTTACAAATGTGAGCAACCGCACCGGTATCAAATACCCAGGAGCTACTACGAGTATTGGTAAGGTACACATCAATTACATGTATATCACATATACCTTTCGTGATGCCGGCCTTCTTGTCCGCTAAGTATTTGGGGCAGTTTCGCTTCCAGTGACCACTTCTCTTGCAATAAAAACACTCAGTCTCGGGTTTGGGTCCATTCTTTGGCTTCTTCTCGGCAGCTTGCTTACCGGGCGCGGCAACTCCCTTGCCGTCCTTCTTGAAGTTCTTCTTACCCTTGCCTTTCTTGAACTTAGTGGTTTTATTCACCATCAACACTTGATGTTCCTTTTTGACTTCTACCTCTGCTGATTTCAGCATTGCAAATACTTCAAGAATGGTCTTTTCCATCCCCTGCATATTGAAGTTCATCACAAAGCTCTTGTAGCTTGGTGGAAGCGACTGAAGGATTCTGTCAATGACCGCATCATCCGGGAGATTAACTCCCGGCTGAGTCAAGCGGTTATGCAACCCAGACATTTTGAGTATGTGCTCGCTGACAGAACTATTTTCCTCCATCTTACAGCTGAAGAACTTGTCGGAGACTTCATATCTCTCGACCCGGGCATGAGCTTGAAAAACCATTTTCAGCTCTTCGAACATTTCATATGCTCCGTGTCTCTCAAAACGCTTTTGGAGCCCCGGTTCTAAGCTGTAAAGCATGCCGCACTGAACGAGGGAGTAATCATCAGCACGTGTCTGCCAAGCGTTCATAACGTCATGGTTCTGTGGGACGGGTGCATCACCTAGCGGTGCTTCTAGGACATAATCTTTCTTGGCAGCTATGAGGATGATCCTCAGGTTCCGGACCCAGTCCGTATAGTTGCTGCCATCGTCTTTCAGCTTGGTTTTCTCTAGGAACGCGTTGAAGTTGAGGACAACGTGGGCCATTTGATCTACAAGACATATTGTAAAGATTTTAGACTAAGTTCATGATAATTAAGTTCATCTAATCAAATTATTAAATGAACTCCCACTAAGATAGACATCCCTCCAGTCATCTAAGTATAACATGATCCGAGTTAACTAGGCCGTGTCCGATCATCACGTGAGACGGACTAGTCAATATCGGTGAACATCTTCATGTTGATCGTATCTTCTATACGACTCATGCTCGACCTTTCGGTCTTCTGTGTTCCGAGGCCATGTCTGTACATGCTAGGCTCGTCAAGTCAACCTAAGTGTATTGCATGTGTAAATCTGTCTTACACCCGTTGTATTCGAACGTTAGAATCTATCACACCCGATCATCACGTAGTGCTTCGAAACAAGGAACCTTCGCAACGGTGCATAGTTAGGGGGAACACTTTCTTCAAATTATTACGAGGGATCATCTTATTTGAGCTACCGTCGTTCTAAGCAAATAAGATGTAAAACATGATAAACATCACATGCAATCAAATAGTGACATGATATGGCCAATATCATTTGCTCCTTTGATTTCCATCTTCGAGGCTCCATGATCATCATTGTCACCGGCATGACACCATGATCTCCATCATCGTGTCTTCTTGAAGTTGTCTCGTCATCTGTTACTTCTACTACTATGGCTAACGCTTTAGCAATAAAGTAAAGTAATTACATGATGTTTATGTTGACACTTAGGTCATAAATAAATAAAGACAACTCCTATGGCTCCTGCCGGTTGTCATACTCATCGACATGCAAGTCGTGATTCCTATTACAAGAACATGATCAATCTCATACATCACATATATCATTCATCATTCATCACAACCTTTGGCCATATCACATCACAAAACACTTGCTGTAAAAACAAGTTAGACGTCCTCTAATTGTTGTTGCAAGTTTTTACGTGGCTGCTATAGGTTTCTGGCAAGAACGTTTCTTACCTACGCCAAAACCACTACGTGAATTGCCAACTTCTATTTACCCTTCATAAGGACCCTGTTCATCGAATCCGATCCGACTAAAGTGGGAGAGACAGACACCCGCCAGCCACCTTATGCAACTAGTGCATGTCAGTCGGTGGAACCGGTCTCACGTAAGCGTACGTGTAAGGTTGGTCCGGGCCGCTTCATCCCACAATGCCGCCGAATCAAGATAAGACTAGTAACGGCAAGCAAATTGACAATATCGACACCCAAACTACTTTGTGTTCTACTCGTGCATAGTAACTACGCATAGACCTAGCTCTGATACCACTGTTGGGGATCGTAGCAGAAATTAAAAAATTTCTACGCATCACCAAGATCAATTTATGGAGTATTCTAGAAAGGAGGGGAATAGGAGTGCATCTACATACCCTTGTAGATCGCGAGCGGAAGCGTTCAAGTGAACGGGGATGATGGAGTCGTACTCGCCGTGATCCAAATCACCGATGACCAAGTGCCGAACGGACAACACCTCCGCGTTCAACACACGTACGGTTGGGAAGACGTCTCCTCCTTCTTGATCCAGCAAGGGGGAAGGAGAGGTTGATGAAGATCCAGCAGCACGACGGCATGGTGGTGGATGCAACAGGATCCCGGCAGGGCTTCGCCAAGCACAAGCGGGGAGGAGAGGTGTTACGGAGGGAGAGGGAGGCGCCAAGAGCAAGGTGCGGCTGCCCTCCCTCCCTTCCACTATATATAGGGGCTAGGGGGCGCATGCCCCCTTGGAGATCCCATCTAAAGGGGGGGGGGCGGCCCCTGGGGGCAACGGCCCCCTTAGGGTTTCCAACCAGGGGAGCGCATGCCCCCTCGGGGGGCAACGGCCCCCTAGGGTTTCCAACCCTAGGCGCCTTGGGCCCTTGGGTGGGGCGCACCAGCCCATCAGGGGCTGGTTCCCACGCCACTTCAGCCCATGGGGCCCTCCGGGATAGGTGGCCCCATCCGGTAGACCCCCGGGACCCTTCCGGTGGTCCCGGTACAATACCGGTAACCCCCGAAACCTTCCCGCTGGCCTAAACTGGACTTCCTATATATAAATCTTTACCGACATTCCATTTCGGAACTCCTCGTGACGTCCGGGATCTCATCCGGGACTCCGAACAACTTTCGGGTTACTGCATACTAATATCTCTACAACCCTAGCGTCACCGAACCTTAAGTGTGTAGACCCTACGGGTTCGGGAGACACGCAGACATGACCGAGACACCTCTCCGGTCACTAACCAACAGCGGGATCTGGATACCCATGTTGGCTCCCACATGCTCCTCGATGATCTCATCGGATGAACCACGATGTCGAGGACTTAATCAATCCCGTATTCAATTCCCTTTGTCAATCGGTACGTTACTTGCCCGAGACTCGATCGTCGGTATCCCAATACCTTGTTCAATCTCGTTACCGGCAAGTCACTTTACTCGTACCATAATGCATGATCCCGTGACCAACCCCTTGGTCACATTGAGCTCATTATGATGATGCATTACTGAGTGGGCCTAGAGATATCTCTCCCTCATACGGAGTGACAAATCCTAGTCTCGATTCGTGCCGACCCAACAGACACTTTCGGAGATACCTGTAATGTACCTTTATAGTCATCCAGTTGCGTTGTGACGTTTGGCACACCCAAAGCACTCCTACGGTATCCGGGAGTTGCACAATCTCATGGTCTAAGGAAATGATACTTGACATTCACAAAAGCTACAGCAAACGAACTACACGATCTTTGAGCTAAGCTTAGGATTGGGTCTTGTCCATCACATCATTCTCCTAATGATGTGATCCCGTTATCAATGACATCTAATGTCCATAGTCAAGAAACCATGACTATCTTTTGATCAACGAGCTAGTCAACTAGAGGCTCACTAGGGACGTGTTGTGGTCTATGTATTCACACATGTATTACGATTTCCCGGATAACACAATTATAGCATGAACAATAGACAATTATCATGAACAAAGAAATATAATAATAACCATTTTATTATTGCCTCTAGGGCATATTTGCAACATGTAGAACCACTCATGTTGCCACAATTCAGACACCTCCAGGATGGAACCTTTGGGCCACGGAGCTTCCGTCATCTTGCGTATTGAGGCACCTCCACACGCTGCATGTTGCCCTCGATCATCTTCGGCTTCACTTCAAAGGTCTTGAGCCAGAGGCCAAAGTGAGGGGTGACCCGGAGGAAGGCCTCGCACATGACAATGAATGTCGTGATATGAAGAAAAGAGTCCGGAGCTAGATCATGGGAGTCTAGCCCGTAATAAAACATCAGACCCCTAACGAACGGATCTAGAGCAAGGCCTAGACCTCAGAGGAAGTGGGAGACGAACAAGACGTTCTCGTTGGGTTCGGGGGTGGGAACGGCCTGCCCTTGGGGAGGCAGCCGATGCAAAATCTCGGCGGTCAGATATCTGGCCTCCCTCAACTTCTTGATGTCTTCTTCCGTGACGGAGGAAGGAATCCATCGGCCTTGAAGGCTAGATCCGGACATGACTGGAGGTTCAGAGCACCTAACCTGAACTTCGGGCGTTTGGGATTGAGGTGGGGGAAGGATTCGATTGAGCATGGGAGGGAAAAATAAAAGCCTTGTCCCCTTTATAAAGAGGGTGAATATCAAGCGTCCTCTCCGTGTCCGCTTGGACTTGCCTATAATCTAGGAGTCCTAGAAGCGGTTGGGTTACCCACGCCCGTATTGATGAGAATCCCGGGATAAGGGGACACGATCTCTGCTTTAACAAGACGTGCCAAGGAAACCGCCTCGCATAACACGCTGAGGTGGGATAATAAAACGACTCGGATAAAGGCTTGGCCGTGGTGTGACACGCTACGGAATACGTGAGCAGATTAGATTGGTGTAAATATTATTCTCTCTATGGCAATATGTGGAAACTTATTTTGCAGAGCCGGACACTATCTTCGTGTTCAAAACCTTATATGAAGTACTTGGAGGAGGAACCCGCCTTGCAATGCCGAAGACAATCTGCGCGCCGGACTCATCGTCATTGAAGCCTGGTTCAGGGGCTACTGAGGGAGTCCTGGATTAGGGGGTGTTTGGATAACCGGACTATACCTTCAGCCGGACTCCTAGACTATGAAGATACAAGATTGAAGACTCCGTCTCGTGTCCGTAAGGGACTTTCCTTGGCGTGGAAGGCAAGCTTGGCGATACGGATATGAAGATCTCCTACCATGGTAACTGACTTTGTGTAACCCTAACCCTCTCCGGTGTCTATATAAACCGGAGGGTTTTTAGTCCGTAGGACAACATATACATCAACAATCATACCATAGGCTAGCTTCTAGGGTTTAGCCTCCTCGATCTCGTGGTAGATCTACTCTTGTACTACCCATATCATCAATATTAATCAAGCAGGACGTAGGGTTTTACCTCCATTGAGAGGGCCCGAACCTGGGTAATATTTCGTGTCCCTTGCCTCCTGTTACCATCTGGCCTAGACGCACAGTTCGGGACCCCCTACCCGAGATCCACCGGTTTTGACACCGACAGTACCCCTACTAAAATGTGGATTAGTCCTCTCTCTACTCATTTAACTCATCTCCTTTAACACAGGCGAGTTCTGGATTGGAGGGTTTGGAGGATAATAAATGCTCATTAACTTGATTTTAGCCTTTTTAGTATTTGGATCCAAGCACGGGTGAGGCTAGCATGTTTTAGTCCCACTACTTTTAGTCATGGGACTAAAACGTATCCAAGCACCCTCTTAGTTTTTTTTGAGGGGTGGGTTGTGCTGGACACCATTATTGTGACTAGCCTTTTTAATAGTACTATATGCATAATTTGGCGATGAGCGCTCTCTATATGTACCACCTTTTTTTTAATTTCAAGTTTTGCTCCATGGCGCAATCCATCAATACTACTGCTGTACAAAATTATACATTTTTAAAAGGCTAGAGGGCGAGGCAGTCTAGCTTGGTCGGTTTCACGAGAGGCGAGGGCCTCTGTGATTTGACGGCTCATTACTGCTGGAAGGCGGGGCGCCTTGTGATTTGACTGCTCGTATAAATGCGCCAACGACCTGATCGAGGAGGAGCAAAGAACCATGAGGTATACTCAAGTTTTCCACTGGAGTAGTACTACGACGGAGGAGCACGAAACACGGCAACCCAGTGCCATATGGTGATAAAAAATGATCTAATTTGCTAGTCATCTCATTGTTAGCATTGTTCTATTCATTCCCTAAAAAAACCATTGTTCCATTCATGCCTCATAGAGAACGTGACATGTGCGGCGAAACACCCGAAGCAGAAGATGGAACACAGGAGCAAAAGAAGAAGGAAGATTATCACCCCAAATGATCTAATTCGCCGCAGAGTCGTAACTGCTTCTTCATCGCCTCCACGACCTCCATCTCCTTGCGCGTCTCCTCCCCCATCTTCTTCATTCTATCCATGATGCAGGATTTCTCGACGCGAGCCTTCATCATCTGTTTCACGGCCGCATTACGTACCATGACAGCAGCCGGGTGCTCGATGCGGACCTTCGCCAACTCCTCCTTCTTTTCCATGACGAGGGCCTGCAACTTCTTCATCGAGGAACTACTATTCTCATGCAACTTCTTCCAGCCGGTGTTCTTCTCCTTCAACAGGTCGATCTCGTGGCAGAGCTTCGCCTTGTCCTCCTGAAGTCGCATGATTTCACCGATCGCCTTCTTCTCCGAGGCAATGCTCTTCTTCAGCAGCATCACCAAGCCGACGGTTAACTCCCCCTGCTGATTGAGCTCAGCGGGCATGTAATTGAGGCTCTCCTTTAGCAAATCCATCAAGCCTTGGATGAACTCATTCTGCTTATTGAGGTGCTTATTGAGCTGATCGGGCATGCCATCGAGGGATAACGACTCTAGCTCCGCTGACTCGGCATGTTCGCCTCCGCGGCTAGGGAGCTCCTAGGAGCCATCGCCTGCCCGTGGGAGATCTTTCGAGGTCTCTGCGTGGCGGCGAGCCCTCCCTTTTTTCGCAGCCTTGGTTGCTGCTCCCTTGTTACGAGTAGTTCTCGACCTAGAGCTCTGCTCACCGGCAATGGCAACGATGGACGAAGAAGAAGCACTTATGAGGAGGAAAGGTAGAGTAATTTTCGGTTAGGTAGTTCCCCTTTTTATAACCTAAGTACTAGCACTAGTACTAATACCTGCATAGTGGGAACACGTTCAGGTTCGGTACGTACTAGTAGGTGTGAGAAGGCTTTCGAATGTGATGGGAAAGGTAAATATTAATTGATGGTTTTGGTTTCGAGGCCCGAAACGGCTCCAGATGAGTTTAGCGGAACATAAATTTCAAGTACTACACTGCTCAAATGCGTAAATATTGTGTTACTGTCAAAAATTGGCACAAAATACAAAGGAGACCAATGGAAGTACTACTAGCAACCCACGATTTAACTACTCGCATGCACGCAGTGGAGTAATAATGTCTTTCTTCCGCCCTCACATCCACTCAATTTGCATGCGCTGTATTAATTGACCATCAATGAAGTGAATGACTTTACACGCGTCAAATTATCAAATGGGGTGGATCTTGGTACAAAATTGCATCCGCCCGTGTACCCACATGTGCGTGCGAGGGAATGAGTGCGTGCGTGCACATCTTCGCTTGGTGCATGTACCGCCAGTATGGCTCATGGAGGACGAGTACATTCTTCTGGAACCAGCAGCACGTCACTGTGATCAATCCACGCAAGGAGGTCGCGACAACGCCTCCACATGTGCCACGTGGCTTCATGAACTGTAAGAGAGACACTGTGTAGCGTGCCATTGGTATTCTAATTTACGTGTTTTGCACATACTCGAAGTAGTAGTAAGGTACACGTGCATTGCATGCATCAGATTTTGCAACCAAATTATGAATAAATACCACACTATAGCATGTAAGCTCTGAGTCATATATGCCTGATGTAGCCCTTCGTTTAATTCTTATAGTTCATCTCATTCAAAATCAATTAGTTTTTATAAAAAATCTAAGACTGCGGGAATAGGAAAAACATGGGATTATAGTGGAATGTCGTCTTGAATCCTACAGGATTGTATGAGTGTTTAATTGTGCATAGAAAAAATGCAGAATTCTTTCATAGAGGTTTGAGTGGATGGGATGTTTCCTATGAAATCTAGTGCAAATAAATCATATGGAAAAATTCCTATGGTTTACAATCCTACGAATCAAACTACCAAGATAGGAAAAATTCCTCATGATTAGAATCCTCCAAAATTCCTTTGAGAATCCTTTGAATCAAAGAAGCCCTTAATCTATTTTATGATTCATGGAATTGTGCATTGTAAAGCATAAAGTAAAAAACAAATAATGGCAATTCAACTAGAAAAAAAGTTTGGGTAGTTATGATACGTAAGATTCTAGAACAAAAGAGAGCCATTGTTGTTTGAGGTTTGTGCATTATGCTTAAGTTCAACCATGGAGTCTGCTAGATTGTACATGTGGCAAAATCCGGTGGGGGGCTAGAAGATGGTGCGAGGGGCCGAGTGGATGGAGACTATGAAGGAATGCAAAAGTGCGAGATCGATATTTAGAGAGAGGGGGTGAACACATGCGTTGTTGCGCGCAGTGGCGGAGCCATGAAAAATAAATGAGCTAGGGGGACAAGCATTGCTAATCCTTTACGAGGAGGGTCAATTCATGAACTTAAACCATTTTTAGCAGCAATTGTCTAATGTTCACATTCATATTAGCCTCGATATATAGTGATGTTAGGGGGGAGGGGATAGGGCCCTTACTGCCCCCTGTCTTCGCCATTGTGCACGCGTCTGAGAGATGAAGCGGAAGGCATGGATGATGAGAGGGGGGCGTTGGATATATAATTAATGTGGGTGTATTAGCTATATATGTTAATCCTATATAGAGAGGTATAGATTGATCGATGTGGACGTGGGAAAGAGGGTGAGACCTCACTGGATATATCGATTGATCGGTTTGTGTGGAAAACTATGAAAGACCAAGCTATATACACACACATACATAGAGGAACATCGATCATTGCGCATGCACGCATGAGAGATAAAGAATGCCCGATATGATGGAGAGGGGGATGTGTGTGGGTGTGTGCCTTCATGGGAGACCGACCTGAAGAAAAAGATTGCATGTGTGCGATGGATAATGCCGACTGGTAGTGTGTGTGCATGCATGCACGAGAGAAAGTTAGTGGTACAATTATAAAGGGAAGACTACTGTGTGGGTGTAAAAGAATAGGTGAGGTCATAATCAATGTAAAGTTGAATTCAAATATTTGAATAAGAGATCCTGATGTTTGAAACCCATGCATGCATGAATATAACGGAGATCTGCACGGTGTGGTTTGGAAACGAGCATGTTGTAATGTATACACATTGAACAAGGTCAGACTGATTTGAATTTGAGATACCGATGGCAGACATCATTTGGCCACGTCGCATCCGTGGATGGACACACTATTCTAATTGGAGATGATGGGCGGCTTTCGCATCACATATCTATATCTATACCCCTATATATATATATATTATATTTTATATTTTTTTATATTGTGTGAGGGTAACTTTAACTTTGAAAGTGGTCGTTGGATGAGGCGAATCCGATGGTCCAAAGATGGCAAATTAGAGCACTACTGGCCGTTGGATATCATCTAGATTCCACCAGATTTCGCCACATGTATAATCTAGAAGACTCCATGGTTGAACTTAAGCATAATGCACAAACATCAAAACACAAGCACTTCTTATTTGTTCTAGAATCTTCCGTATCAGAATTGCCCAAATGTTTTTCTACATGATTTGCCATTATTTGTTTTTACTTTATGTCTTACGACGCACAATTCCATGAATCTTAAAGTAGATTAGCTTTCTTATAAAAACTAGATGATTTTTAATGAAATGAACTATAAGAATTAAACGAACATCTACATCATGCATATATGACTCAAAGCTTGCATGCTATAATGTGGTATTTATTCATAATTTGGTTGCCAAATCTCATGCGTGCAATGCACGCGTACCTTACTCTAGTCTAAATGGTGTTTGTGTGTGTGTTGTGCCTGTTGAGGTGCAAATTGTCTTTTTTGGGTACACGTTAAGCTTGTTCTTTTGAAATTTCAAGTCGCGCCTTGTTATGCCGAAAATTCAAGCTAGTGTCTCTATCTATCGTGCTGCGAAACTCCCGCCTCTTCAACCCGTGCCTTGTTAGCCCGAAATATTTAAGATATATATTTTTCTCGTTGTGCTCCGACAACTCCCTCCATCTCCACCCGCGCCTTGCTATTTCGAAATTACAACGCGCGCGAAAACTCCCACCTCCTGTGAAATCCCAACACGCGAAATGCCCGTCGTACCCCTGAACCGAAAGAACCGCCTCAAATCGGTGGGGGTACTTTCGTAACTTACCCCACATTTCGGACAAGCGCGTCTCTAAGCCATGGTTCCCCACTGCCATCCCATCCACCCACCCATTCATACACCGAGGCCGCGAAAACCCGTGACGAAACCGCACACCCTGCTCCGTCCGCCACCCAGCTGGAGCCTCTTCCCCGATGACGTCGTCCACATCAACACCTTGACGTCCCTCATCCACCGTACCGGATGAGGATACGTCGTCAATCTCATCGTCCAGCCGGTTCAGCCACCCCGCCCCGACGTTCCCCTCGTCTTTCGCGCCACCTCCATTCCCACACCGCCGTCTTCACCTGCACCACCGGAAGAGCATCATCATCACCGTTTCCTCGGATGAAGTTGCGGCCTAATCGGCGCCACCAAAGAGGTTGTACACTAATCGCCGCATTTTCTTCTTGATTCGATCTCACGGTGCTACCGGCGCTCGGTCCCGAGCCGACATGGCGCGGCTCCATCCATGGCGGCGTCGCCAGCCACTTCCTCCACGGCGTCGCTCCTTCAGCGGCGACGTCCACATCAATAGGAGCTGCTGCTACTTTATCTCTCGCTCGCGCTGCTGCTCTGCTCTTGCTCTCGGTGCCCTGCCTGGTCTGCTCTTGCTATTGCTCTTGCTCGCGCTGCTGCTCTCGCTCTTGCTCTTGCTTGCGATGCTGCTCCGATTTAGCTACACTTCAGTCGACTGAATCGACTTTTGGGTCAGTCGATTTTCAGGGGGTGGGGGGGCT
>NC_041380.1:496881644-496884350 GCF_002162155.2 Triticum dicoccoides | reverse complement strand
GGCGTGGGGATCTCCGGAGAAAAAGCTCGGCACGAGGGGGCCTAGAGGGATGGCCGGGGTGGCGGCGGACCGGTGGGGAGTGTTTTCGGGGCGGGCGGGGCGGCGCACCACCGGCCGCGGGTGGCGGGGGGCTGTTGTTTGGCCGGTGGTGGCTGGCGGCTCAGGGGGGTGGAGGTTGAAGATGAACCGCAGGCCCTTGATTTCGTATCCAACGGCTGCAAAATCGACTGACCAGAGATGAAAAAGTCAGTCGACCGACGTGTAGCCTCACCTTGCTAGTGCGTTCAGTTTCGACAGCAAAATTCAGTTTCGACAGCAAAATTTAGTTTCCACAGTTAAGTTCAGTTTCGACAGTTAAGTTCAGTTTCAATAGTTAAATTCAGTTTCGACAGTTAAGTTCAGAGATGAGCGGCTGATGTATTTTACATCTAGCACTTTGTGGTTATGTATTTTACGTCATGTATTGGAGATGCTATTAGAATTCCACTCAGGTTAACGTTGTTCGTTGTCTCTCTTGTCCTGCTTCATCCTCGGCGTCGTACAATTTACCGGAGCTGCTCCAACGACGAAACCCTCCATCACAGCGGAGCAGTACCTCGGGCTCCATCTCCAGACGCCTAAGATCTTCTTCCCCTCCTCTGACAGCCAAGTCAGCCGGAGCATCCTCACCGGCCAACCCAATCACGCAGAGCAGTACACTTGTTGCATCTCTTTTTTACTCTACATGTTATATATATTGTCCACTGAGCACTCGTAGTAATAGAAAATATGATTATTTTATCCTACTATATGACAAGCAGTGAGGTACCAGGCAACTTAGCTATATGTGATGGACTCTCTTGAACGCCATCATTATTTATCTCTGCGCGTTTGAGCTGTGCATTTTTCGATGGGCCTGGGAGTTGAGCTAGTATGGCACTGGCCTGGGTCCAAAGTAATAGAAGTAGCACAAAAACATTTTTTTAGTGTAGGATTTTCCTTGCTCAAGCCTGCCTACTAGAATCGCTAGTGCTTGAAAGGAAAAGTGAATGAAAAACATCAGAATTGGAAAGTTTCCTATGGTACTACTTTTCATGAATTTGGTGCAAAGGAATGGAGCAAAGGAAAACTATAGGATTTGTTCCTTTAGTGTCTCCTTGAAAGAAAAACCACATGAATTCTAATTTCCACTTCTCCTCCTTTTCATATTCCTATTCATCAAGCACAAGACTAAGAGATAGTAGCATAATAGCATTATAACCGTACATTTTCTTGTGGTTTGACTTAATCTCACCATGCTTTTTTGCATCCTGTGATCTTCCAATTGTTGTGAATCAAACACCCAGATTGGCAGAAATCCTGTGTTTTTAAATTCTCTGTTTTGCACGTGCATTCCTATCCTATTCCTGTCTATTTCCTATCCCTGCATTGTTAGAATCCTCAAATTCAAACAAGCCCTTACTCAATTACTTCTGTTACAGATATGTGTCAAAGAAAACCTTGTGTGGTTTGTCCTGCTCCTGCGGCGCTGTGTTCCACCCTAGCTCAGCTGCTCCAACGACGGAAGGGTTCACCACAGTAGGGATCCGCTCTCTAGACTGTATTTCGCCGCCTCAAATCTTCTTCCCCACTGCCGGCAGCCACGGCAACTGCATTACCATCATCAACTGAGCAGATGACCTTGAGGACTACACGAGTCCGCAAGAGAGGTCGCACTCTTCCGTGTCTGCTTACGTTATGCATCACTTAATACGATGACATGCTACATTATCATCGTGTTCACCTATTAGACTCCGAGTCAGGTCCAAACTAATGCTGAAACTTGAGTTTTTAAATGGTTGTGGGGTACATATTGGGGCAGCAATTAGTACTATATGTCTACTATATGGTTAATCTCCAGTGTCTACTACGAGTTTCATGTTGGGTGCAAACAAATATTAAAGGAGCCATTATCTATATTTTTTAACTAAAGCTATTATCTGCCTGCTATCATTGGTTTTGGGTCTATCCACAGTTTGCTACCATCACTCTAGATTTGTGCATGCACTCCTTACATAATCTCACTATGTTTTATTCCTATGCATGCCAGTTATTGTACACAATGGAACTGATCATGTAGAGCAAAAGAGACGAGCCTTGTGTGGCTATAAAATTTCATGCAGACGTCGTTCCATGGTGGGCGCAAAGGCAGCCCCCCTTCACCCATTTCGGATCGTAATCAAGAGGAAGATAACTGTTCTGAGGGGCATTCAGAAGGAGAAGACCACTCCTATTTACCCCATGAGGTCTTCGCTCTAACTTGGCATGCTGATGTTGGTAATATCATGCATATGGTGCCTTGCATTGCTTACTGTATACATTAAAGATGTCATCTGCTTAATTTAGACATGCTTTGTGGCAATGCCATCTGTTTAGTTTCTTTTATCGTATATGTGAATCATGCAATGCCATCTTGTCTAGCCAGGCATCATATATGTGAATTTTGCAATGCCACCCTGGTTAGCCAGTCATCTTATATGTGAATTATATCATGCCATCATTTTTTAATTATGTGTTAAATTTGTCAACAATTTTAGTACATTCAATTACTCTTCCTGTGCATCAGCCATTCGGCACGGTCATGGAAAAATCTGGAGTGGAAACAAGGTCTTCAGAGCAGACAATGCTATCTGATGAAGCGCATGTCTTGCTGGTTACCGATAACTCCTCAAAGGAGGATTCAGAGAT